>NC_133790.1:25725558-25774044 GCF_003597395.2 Chelonoidis abingdonii
AATTATAAGCAGTGTTCAGCGTCGCCTGCTGCACTCATTTCAGCATGAAACATTGTCGAGTGTCGGTCCAACTTGTAGCGCCTCCAGCAGCCACATGTGGGTCTTCAGAAGTAATATTGCGGCTCCTTGCATAGCTGCTGACTCCGGGGCTAGGCGCAACAGGGCCAACTTTTCATTGCTCAACTCAGGTCATGCCCACACTTCCACCTTACCCAAGTGCATCTGCTCCCTCCCTGAGCCTTGCTGCCACCCCTTGCTCTCTCTCTCCATCCCAAGTTCTCCTTACGTCTGCCGACACAGTACTAGATTGCAGCGATGGTCCACCGAGTGGGGGGGTGACAGCAGGCACATGGGAGGAGGCGAGCATGCTGTGCCTGTATTGGCGATGCGGCTGTACGGTGGAGAGGTGACTGCAAGGGGTGACGAGGGTTGCGCAGGCTGGTAATGAGGCTCTGATATAATACTGTCGGCCTCCTCTTGGAGCGATTGCGTATATCTGGATCCTTGCTCAGGTGGCCACCCCTGCATTAAGTCAATGAGCTTGACCACATATGTTCCATCTAATCTTGTGCTACGTGTGCTGCAAAACCCCCATTGCTAACTCCTCCTCCTATGGCCAAAAGCTCAGCTTCTCCCCTGGACAACTCGGTAATTGCAGTTAATGTTCTCTTGGCCTGCAAAATTTGACATATATTTTAAATTAATATGTATTGGGGCAGTGGAAGGAATAAATCAGTTTAACATTAAAAATAATGCATAACAGTTACAGCCGCTGCTGGATTAAATTTTTAACTGTCAATATTTCTAGGCCGCCAGTATTTTAGCTGTTCAGTTTCATGAAATATGCCATCTGTATATAAAATACTGAGAACTGATTTTGCCCTAATGTATTCATTATAATAATTTGCAATTAACATAACTGTACTCTTTATGCGTCAGCACATGCTGCCCTGATCCCTGTGTTGGGGAAAGTCATGGAGATGCACAACCTTGATAGCTCCAGCTAGGGTGTGAGGGTGCTGAGAGCTGTTCTGAAGGAAATGCTGATGATGAGAGTTGAGTGGGGAAGCTGCCCGTGATAGCTCGTTGATGCTTCGAGGTATAAGAAATGCTGCGAGCGCTGAGGTTCTGGGGCAGCAGGAACTCCTGATGATAAGTGGCGTGCTTGGTAAGCAAGGGAACTGCCTTGCTGAAGGTTAAGGATTGCTGTGGGGGTAGCAATGGTGGCTGGACAATTTGGGCTAGTTGCATTGGTTACGGTCATATGGCTGTCTGGTCGGAGCTTGGATGACATGCAAAGCAGTGCTGTGAAGAGGGGCTGCAGCAGGAATGTTTGGTATCCTCACACTTTTTTATTCCCCAGCCTTAAGCCGCAAGTGCCCTTGCGGATGATTGCTCCTGGTCTGGACAGCAGCCGGTTAGTGAGAGGTGTGCTTGTGTAGGACAGCCTCAGCGGGAGCTACAGCCGCCTGCGTGGCGAGGCAAGTGCAACCTGCAGTGTGAATGACTCTGGGCCTTTGATGCCAGCAGCTCGTTTTTGCTGGTATTGGGATTAGTCCTGCTTGAGACATCTGCGAATGTGCGACAGTCTGCCGAATGTATGGCTAGCCAGCAAAATGTTTGACACTCACCGCCCTGTGGTGCCCTTATTGAAATTTCATATTTAATAAAAAGTAATTAATATCCTGCTTTTTAACATTTAAATGAAACTGACACTCGAATTCTCCAGTAATGTTGCACATCTGAGTCTCACAGAAGTGCAGAGATGTTGCTAAAGAGTGTCTACCTATGCGCAGTGCTTTCTCAAGCTATCTGATGTGGTGATAGGTACCGTGCCTTTTTTTTTCCCAGTTGGCCATGGACTGAGCATGTTATTATCCTATTTAGACGTCTTATAGGAACTCTGCCTGATTAGGACCGGCAGCCAATGCGCTCGTGCGACCGGCACGCGTTCCACGACCGCCACTATTGAGAAGCCAACTAGCCTTTATGGTGTGGAAGCACATGGGGCATTTAGGTTAGTAAACAGTAGAGCTTGTTAACTCGCTTACAAATTATGTATTTTTAGATTTTTGTTTAAAAAGGTTTACCCATTATTTATTCATTAGCGACTTCCTTAAATTATATGCTTTCTTAGCCCATACTCAATATATTTAGATTAAAGAATAGCAGATAGGAATGCAATGCTGATAGTCTCTTCACTAAAGCATACTCTATTACTCATCCGCCCGATTGATAGTCCATTTCAAAGATCTACACAGAGCCTACGCACTTAATTGCAGAAAGCGCTTTGCTGTATTTTTAATTTCAGCTGTTTTCTTGTCCTGCTACACTTAAGGATGCTCCCTTATTTGGAACTTTAAAGACGAGAAATTATGGGCTCCTCATTTTGGGATGCATGCACTATAGTTCATCCATTTTTTTTTATGTGTTTGCCCTGGGCTATATGCCCTAGATAGGCTAGTATAATTTCTACAGTTGTATCCGAGAGACCTTAAGCGCAGAGTTTTTACATAGTCATCAGTAGTTTAACAGAGTTATCATATGGGGCTACTAAATTGTGATAATTTTTATTGTTTTCAGGTTTTTTTATTATTCTTTATTTTTTATTGTTTAGATGGAGGATTTTTTAGGTAAATTACTCCTTTTTATTGCCATTCCATTGCTAATGTCATATGGAGAGTTATACCTGCATAAATTTCACCCTTTGGTCTCTGTGTCAAAGGCAAGGGCTTTACAAATGTAAATTCATTAAAGGTTTTTTTATTTTTCCCGTCAGTCCAACCAAGAGTATATGACATTAAAAATATTTGCCGTTAAAACAAAATCACAAATACTATTAATTATTATTTACTATCTTTTGATAAAGGCTGTATTCCCGTGAACGTTAAAACTAACAAACTAATAGGATATGTATCTAATTTTTATAAATCTGCCACTTCAGAAGGCTTTTGTTAAAGCGGATGTTAGGCCTCCGTGCATTTTGACAATCTGTGTCAACAGATCTTGATTCAAATCAGAAGTCTCTTAAAATATTACAAATAGCTAATTCTCATCAGTCCAGGAATGCCGAAGACGGAGTTGTGTCAATAGCCAGCTGTCATTTCAGCAACTGTTAGTTTATATGAAAGTCCTAAGGTGATATTTTAAATGTTTATATTTATGCGAAATAAAATGTATTTTAGTTTTGCGAGTGGCATAGAGTTCGCCTTTCATACATCTGTTAGAGAACAGATTTGTTCAGACATGGCCCTCATGTAGTGTCTCATTCTAGATGTTAGCTTACAAAGTACCTCTAAATATATAATATGTGTAGATAGATTATGGCAATATTTTTTAAAAGGATTGAGCTAATTTGTTCTATTAGATGGGTATACATCAGCAACCCTTGCAAAGGAGGTCTGTTGGTATTCCATTTGTATGTGATTTATAATTTTTTAACAGAAAATCTCTGAGAAAAAAATTGTTAAACCAGTATGTATCTAGATGTCAGTAGAAAGTACAGACAATGTGTTTTCTGTGTAGTTGATGTGATCCCAAGGTTCCCCTGTCATGTAAGTCAGTTTTGAACCTTGTCTGGAAAAATTTGCAGTGCAATGAAGTTGGCTTGACTATAAGTGAAAGAAGGCTTTGGGCCTTAGGCAATCACAAAAGGCGAGCACTTCACTGCTGGTCGGAGTGTTATCTGAAGCTAATGCATGGTAACATGGGCTGCTGGTCAGCCAGAGCAGAAGTTTCCGCTTTAGGAGCCATCTAAGATTGCAGGGGTCACATTGTTCAGTTCTGATTTCAATTAAGTCTTTGCAAAGATTTTTGCAGATAAGGTCCCTTTTTTTTTTCTTGGGCTTGACAGCTAAGGTCTTTCTTTTGTAACATGCAGATGCACATATTAGTTAGTATACAGTTATTAGTTTTAAATTGCAATGTTGTAATTAAAATAGGTTCATTAATCATATATTTTAAAAAGTCTGTTTCTTGACCTGTGGTTAAACCAGTAAGGACTTATATTTATACCAACAGACAACATTCCAAAGATCTAATTATTTTTTTCAGTTTATTCCAGGGGTTTAACTCTTTCATTTGTTTGCGACAGTAAAGAGACCTGATCAGTTGGTTTGTCTATAGTTAGGCTACAGTTTTGTCACAGATACTTTTACTAAAAGTCACATCACTCGGTCACAGGTAATAATGAAAATTACCGAAGTCTGTGACCTATCCCCTGATTATTTACCAAAAACCAAACCAAAACAATAAGAGCTCGCAACACACACAAAAAAAAAAGACAAAATGAGGGGCCTTGGAACAGCTAGCAAGTGGCTGGAGCTTCAGGGTCCTCCTCCACTGCAGCCTCTGAACTCTGGTTTCCTCTGTATCATGCAGTAGGCAGAGCTATGGGGGTCCCTGCTGACTGGGCGTCGGCGTATGGGGGAGTGGGGGGAGTCTGCTGCTGCTCTCCCAGCTGGGTGCTGACTGAAGATCACGGAGGTCTTTGGAAGTCACGGAATCCTGACTCCTTGACTAAATCACAGCCTTTATTTATAGTTGTTTTTAATTTCTGTTTCTATGCACTAGTTACAATGCTGAGTGTTTAGGTTTTGATTTCTTTCCATTCTCCCTCCACCGTAAATCTATCATTCTGAACCCTGACCTACCTGACAATATCCCTTTAGAATCCAAACTGAAAATGGAATTTTAATATGAAAATATGTACGGTGACAGTTCTGAGGCATTCTATGTACGTTGTTTAGAATGAAGCTGGTCATGAATGGTTAGATGGTTTTCGTGAAATGGATGACTTTCAGAAAAAATTAATTACATTTATCCAGGTGTAATGCCAGTTACTGTTTAAGTGCCTTGAATTACCAGAGTGAACAAAGTTTATCCTTTGTACTGAAACACTACAGAATCAGACTTCTTCCTGTTGTTAGGGTTAGAAAACACCCCCAACTCTTAGCTTGTATTCCTTGCTTCTTGTTCTCTTATTTTGTTCATGTCAAATCTGTTACAGTTTAAAAATGTACCACACACGTACACACCCTCTCGATACACCAAACTCTTTTCCAGTTAGCCGCTACCTTGTGAGCAGTTGAATGAGAAATATCATTCAACTCAATACTTAGATATATGTATATAAGGACATACAGTTCACATCAAGCCAACTGTCTTACACAATAGATAACGCACCTATTGGGGTGTGATTTCTAAAGTGCCAACTTGTTACACATTAATTGGACTGTGTAGATGCTGCTGTTAGTGCGCTAAGTTTCCTTATATGCGCTTTAATGTGATGTGAAACATTTACTATTGTTAAAGTGCACTGTAGAATCTTTAATGCACAGCAGTGAGTCACACAAAACCAAGTTCATGCATAACCATGTTAGTATATTTAAAAAATCACACCTACTTAATGCACATATTATCCCCCCATATAGACAAGCCATAAGTCAAGCATCTTTTAAAAGCAGAAGGAACCCAGTCCAATTTTAGAGAAGGGGAAAAGGTTCCTAAATATTTAGAGCTTCCAGACATTTTTGTTTGTTTCGAGGTGTCTCATTTTCCTTCTATCCCAAAACTCCTTGAACATCTTTGGAAAACAGATTAAAACTAAATGTTGATTTCCACAGTGGACACCCTTAAGCATCAGAATGAAATCTAGGCCCTCTTTTGGGGTTGCACTGTTCAAACCTCGTGAACAGTATGTACAAGGAAAGTTATTGTTATGCCTTATAATGGACCTAAATGTTCAGTTTTCATTCTTTGTGACAAGAGTTTCAGATTCACAATGCTGAGTGGGTGTTGCCTAATAGGTCTCCCGATTAAACCCAATAGAACGGTTGCAGAGAAAATGGAATGAAATATTTACGTAACTCCACTTTGTGTATGTTTGTGTGGATAAAAATCTTGCCTGATTAGGAACAAACCCTTCCAAACTGATGTTCCCATGTTTTCCATGTGATTTTGTGATTGTCACGATTGATATTTATTCGTCTATATGGCCATTGATAATTGTAATGCTGCCTACAGTGACTCAAGAGCGATGAATACTCGAGGCAGACTTAATTAAGAAGCGTAGGCAACCCCATGGGTTATGTTACGTCTGTCTCTTAGAATTTCACCAACCAATTATCAGTTGTAACTCCTTAGGCACTATAACAGCCTAAAAATGGAGCATGGACAGTCACGTAAGCATACCTTTGCGATAGATGATCCCCTACGCAGAATCTCACAGGATGTTGGTTTACTCCCAATCCTAAAGACAGTCGCTTTCCCCTGGGGATCAGTTGCACCCTTCAGATCTCCCCCAGAGGCAATGGCTTGTCTGTCAGTCTATAATAAACTATATAATGTGCTTAAATTAGAGAAAAGAAATTGTAGTACTGCTTTCCCCTGGGGTGTCTTTATCTTGGGAAAGGACGCAGAATATCCACGCTACTCGCCTGAAATTGGGCCTCAAATTATTGGGATAGCTGGAGAGGGGCCTTGCCAGATCTTGAGGCTTTCCCACTCTTTGGCAACTTCAAAGACTGGACATACTGGGCACACTTCCTTGCCCATCCCCTCCCAGTAGAAGGACTTCCCCAACTGTCTTGGTGTTTTGTTCCACCCCAGCATGGCCACCTGGGATGATCATGGGCTAAGTTTAGAGCTTCCGTTCGTGTATTTAGTTGGACCACCCCGTTTGATGCGGCTGTATTCTTTTTGGCGTCCACCAGAAATCAATTTCTGTTAAAGTCCTTGGTCTATAAAACACGGATCGGTCAGAAGAGCGAGAGGTGGTGGTTGCTCGTTGCCGCCACCCAAGCTTTCTGAGGCTGTTTCATCTTTCCTGCTCAGTCTGACTGTTCCCTTGAAGCTGGGGACACCAGTTCTTCCTCAGATGGGGACTTGGGCTTGGTCCTCTGGAAGTGATGTAGATGATGGGGTTGTTTCTGTAAGCTGGGAATGTACGCTGCTTCTACTTGGTGACCTGTGGTATTTCAGGCTCTGCCTGAGCTCATCGTATGGTTGTCTGTTGCTTCTGCCAGTTCAGGCTGTTGTGTCCTTCTGGCTTGGGGTGAAGGTAGTGGTCAGGCTTGCTTGTGCTGGATTTGCTTGTTAGATTCCGGGTCTTGGACTGAGGTGCCTGTGTTGGTTAAGGTCGTTGACATGGTTATCCGGGGTCTACCTACTCAGTCTGGGTCTCTTGTACACAGACAGGTTCTCTGTGGCTGCTCGGAAGGAATGGGATCTGGAAGCTTGCCTGGTATGGCTGCGTGATAACCAATTCTCTCTCTTGGACTGCTTACTTGTGTTTTGGCCAAGTTTCCCCGCGTTGTGGGGATGGAATATTGTCATAGACTGCAAAGTACATCCTGACCAGCTTTTGTACTGACAGCAGTTCAGCTGTGCAATCCAGTTGTGCAATGAAGGGGTAAATGGTCACTTTGCCTTGGTATTGTATGAGTTTGGGATCGAGCAGGATTGGGATGCTGCACTTGTGCCCCCGTGTCTCTCTCAGGGAATTTCTCCGACCCTCTCAAATTTTCCTTCTCTAGCGGGATTTGACGAGTATCTGGGCCTGGGATTTTGATTTTGCTTGGGGTGCAATGACTTGCACCGGTGAGGTTATTCGGCAGTTGGCCTTTGGCGTTGGCTTTGATATGTTTCCCGTTTCTTACCTATATACGCATCTTCCAGTAACGGGTATGGTTGAAGTAGTTATGAGACTGGTGGGGGACAGGTTAGGGTCTGTTGTGGTTTCCTTGGTGTTGTAGGGTGGGGTTTTGGGTTGCTCGTTGTAGGTTTATTGTCGGTTAGTGGCCATGGGGTTTTCACTCCCTTTACAGTAGCTTCTTGCTTTCTGCCCTCCATCCTTTGGTCAATCTCCGCCTGGTTGAGAAGTCTTGGATTTCCTAGATTGTACTGTTATGTACTCAGGAACATCATCAAGAACTGCTCCTTTGTATGAGTGGCGCAATTTGAAAGTTTGCCTGAATCCGGTTCCTGCATTCAGGCGTACAATGCTTCCCACGGTAGTAGCGTGTTTGGGAAAATGACCCATCGGTGGTTCCTTTTGGTTTTCTGAACCGCCGTACTGGGCGTAGATCCGGGTTATCCCCATCTGGATTCTGGCCATGGTCTAGAAACAGTTGAATACTCTCCTTCGATCCTGGCATTTCAGCCCACGTCTTGCCAAGGGTCCATGACGTGTGACCTTAAGCTCTGGGCATGTATTGGTCTTCTGTAGGGATCTTGTACCCAAGACAGGCCTTTCAAAGGTTCTAAAAGGTCTTCAGTGTCATCACTGCATTTGTTGGGCAAATTTCCTGTGCGGGCTTGAACACAATGGGGCGGGGGGGTAGGATTTGCTGGGCCCGGATGCTTAGCCTGTCTATTCCAGTTCATGCTTCTCTGTTTTTCCCTTCTTCAATTTCTTTTTGTTGTTTTTCCTTCTTAGGAGTGTTCTCCATCTCGAGTTCATCTGTCTTGCTATTGGGCTGCCTGGTATGGTCTTGTTCTCTTTGCTTGTGCTGCCAGTATTGATTTGTTTCCTCTTTTCTTTTAGTTTAGTTCTCCTTAGTTTCAATTTCATAGATCATGAAGTTTTTTATTCCATAATCTTTTGTTGGTTCAGCTTTGTTCTTTCGCTTTGAAGTCATGGTTCTGGTTTCTTGTTGTGGTGCCCTCTGGTGGTTGTTCCCCTGAATTGCCATGGCATTTCTGCCTTTGAGATCTGCCTAGAAAATGATTTGACTTGCTCTAAGCTCTGTTGATAGGCAATTGAACACAACAAGCTTGTATATACTTGATAGACGAGATTGCTGGCTGGTTATATAGCCCATTGTTTAAAAAAGACCTGAGATGGTTCTCTTTATGGCTCTGATTTTTAAAATGCAGCTACAAAAGCAGGCATGAAAAAGTTTCTCTCTAGATTTAAAACCAACATTTCTCACTGCTACTCCTAGCAGGAAAAGAATATATCTCTACTTGGCTTTCTGGATTCTTATATCGACACTGCTCACGTCGTGGTAAACGTTGTCTCAAAATCTGACTTAGAGTTCAAATCTGAGTTTCGTTTGTTATGGGACCTCCAAGCGTTATCCAGCTTGGATTTACTTCCTGTTCACCACGATAAGATTTAGGCTTTATCACTGGCGTTCCAATTCCTTGGGGGAACCCTCTCTTGGCCCCACTTTCCTGGGAGGACCCTCCAAGACCGACGCCCATGGGTTTCCCTATTCTCCAACGGAGAAAACAAGATCCTCCCCCTTGTTCTCGTTATCTGCGCCCCCCGCTTCCTCCTGGTGTGAGCTGGGCGATGCAGTACTACAAAGGGAACACCTCCCCCTGAGGCGATTGACTATCAAATCTAGTAAAGCTAATATACGAGAATTTCTACTCCCTTTCCTGTAGCTCCGAGAAACCCAACAACTCAGTCAGGTTTTATAAAAGAAACTTTATAATAAAAGAAATACAGCAAATAATACTGCATAGAACTCAATACAGGCTCTTGCTTATAAAATATGAATAAACAGTCTGATTTAATAAGATAGCAATCTACCAGTCAGCAGTACAACACCATGTAAACTACAACACAAAAGCCTATTACAGCCTGTTTGCCTTGTGTGCTTGTTACTCCCACTTTGTAGGAGATCTTGCGACAATAGGAGTAGCAGGAAAGCCTTTTCCTCGCATAGCGAGAACAAAAGACCAGAGTACACGATTCCGCCCCTGCTTTTAAAAAATCCAGTTCTTTGAATTGGCTTCTGTCAGGTTGTCCCTTCTTCACCCTTACAGGTAAAAAAGAAATTAACCTTACCCTTACCTATTCTACTTATTGACAGTAGGCAAACCCCATGGGTTGTGATCTGTTCTTAGATTCAATTTCACCAACCAATTATCAAGTGTAAACTCCTTAGGCACTATAACAGCCTAAAAATGGAAGCATGGACAGTCACGTAAGCATACCTTTGCGATAGATGATCCCCTACAGCAAGAATCACAGGAATGTTCAGGTTACTCCCAATCCTAAAGGACCAGTCGCTTATCCCCTGGGGATCAGTTGCACCTTAGATCTCCCACCAGAGGCAATGCTTGTAGTCAGTCCTATAATAAACTATATAAAATGTGTTAAATAGGAAAAGGAAATTAAAGTTGTTTACAAGGTTAAATATAAGTACACAAATGAGTTACATTTTTTTCAAAAGGTAGAAGAAGTTTCTGTAACAAGCAAACTCTATATTTCCTTTAGAGCTAGCCCAGGTCAAGGAGCATAGAGATGCCAAGTTCCTTTGGTTTGGAATTTTTATCCTTCTGCTGCCCTGTGCTCTGAGCTGCAAACTCAGCTGATGGGAGTAGTCCGCTTGCATGACTCATCTTCACTGGATGGAGAAAGCAAAACAGCAAACCTCTTTTGTCCTCTTTAACATCCCACAACAGTCTGTGTGGTGTCAATGGACCTGTCCCCTTGGGCAGGACGTAGCATCTTCTTTTGAAGATCAGCCCTTCACGCTAATTAATCTCACTCTCCTGTCTGGTAATTTACACAGTTACAGAGACTCGCAATACAAACACTCAAATATTATCTTACAATTAGGAATGTAAAATATTAACCATTTAATTGGTAAGCATTAGTTTTACTGATTAGCCCACCTTAACCGTTAACCCCCAGGCTGGCCGACCAAAGCAGTGTCACCTGACAGAAGTGGGCCCAGCTGTGCCAGCCAGACCGTCCCCAGTCCCAGCTGGGCTGGTCAGTGGGATTGGCCCCAGCCGCTTAAATCTGTTAATCATTTAAACTAAATCTTTTAAATCGTTTATACATTTAACTTTTTAAACGGTATTTACATCCGTACTTACAATAGAAGATTCAGATGTTACACATGAAATTAATGCATGCAGCAACTCATGAGCATTCCATAAAGTCTAATCACTAAACATCTTCTTATCATTCTAATACCTTTTTAACAATACCAGTGCACAAATGAACCAGACTGTTTTCCCCTATGTATTTGTCAGTGTTCAACTGAAACATGGGCACCCTGGCATGAGTTGGCACCTTGTCTGCCAGTGTCACAATAATTTATTTCCCTATCTTTAATAATTCAGTCAATGTTAACGTTTCTTATTCATGGAGGTAATTGTGAGTTGAATCACATTTAGCTTGTCAATAATATTCAGTGAAACTAAACACAGATTCCTGCCAGCAAAGGTTCAAGACATGAAATGAAACATTTTTGGAGAGCTTGATTTAGTTTTAGGAATCTAAGGTAGTTTAGTTGCAGACACCTATTGAGGGGTCAGGAAGGAGGGCTGCTAAGAAGAAAAGTGTTGAAGTATTGTGGAAGAAATAAAAGAAAATTAGCTGAATAGAAATTACTGTCTTGTACCTATGCTTTATTTCACTGTTAGCCCATCATATACTTTTTAGAAGGGGCAACTAAACTTCTGTTTGACAGTGGGAATGTTCTTATCTGATAGAACGATACAATTCCATGCATAGATGGATTGTTCAAACATCAGAAAAGTAAACATGAGCTTCAAACCGTAATGTTTGTGGATGTGAGTAGTCCCATTTGATTTTAATGGGACTGTTCATATGCTTAAAGTTAGGCAGATGCTTAAGTATCATGTTAAATTAGAACTTCAATAAATATCTTTGATCATTTGAATGGGTGCTGCTTTGTACAATGGAAAAGTATTTATTTAGTGCCCTGCTCCAGCATATCAGCCTGTCTTTATAACTGACATTGGAACGTGCGTCTACTTCATAGGTTTTTTTCTTTTCTACAACGATGTAGTTAATATTGAACATTTTTTTCATTCCTGACAGAAGGGAGGCTTGATAAGTATTACAAACAAGAATATTTTCTAAACTTCCTCAGATAATGTATAGTGGGCCACCAAAATATTCACTCAGTCTATAATCAGAAAGGTAAATAAGAGTTTTAAAAAGTCTGAGTTGTGGCGTGAGTTTAGCTAATAGTTCAGAATTAAGCAATCAGCACCAATTGTCATTTGGTTCCATGCAAACCTTCAACTCAAGTCTTTATGTAGCCAGCAGTTTTATCCTTTCAGCTTTGTCTGTGGGAAAGATGTGATAGATAGATAGATAAATAAATAAATATAGTGTGCTGAGCCCAGCCTGTTTGATTTGTATCTGAGGAAAGCCTGACTTCATGATATTACACCAACGAAACTGTGAAAGTAGTTTTATTTCCTCAAAGACAGCAAATTATTTTGCTTTTACATAGCTTAAACAAAATTAATTTCCTAACCATACAGTTGTATAAGAGAATAGATCTCTGCCCCCGTCAGTTCTCATTTGGACTTTTTAAAGTATACTTTAATATAGTAGGATTAAATTATATTACTGTAGTAAGTAGGAATCATATTTACATACTCAGCTTTCAGAGTAGGACCTTGCTTTCAAAACCAGTATGTTCTAATTCCGTAGGCAGCTGCATTTCAGTGATGATATGATCCCTGCATGTATATAGTTTGCAATATTTTATGAAACACTTCGGAATCCTTTAAGATAAAATGCTCTAGAGAAGTGTGACATGATTATCTTTTATGGAGGAAAAAAAGGTGGTATGATCAGTTATTTTCAATTTGACAGTACCGTATCGGCATGATCTGTACTCATTGTGACTCCAGTCAGACAGTTGAAACATTTAGGCATGTCTATACTAGGGACTTTACCACGGCACAACTGTACTGGTGCAGCAGTGCCACTGTAAGATTTCTCATGTAGCTGCTGTATTCCGAGAGGAGAGAGCTCTCCAGTCGACATAATTAAACCATCCCCCAGCAAACAGCGGTAACTATGTCAGCAGGAGAGGCTCTCCTGCCAACATAGTGCTGTGCACACTACCATTTATGCCAGCAAAACTTATGTCACGCAGGGGTGTGTTTCTTCACACCTCTGAGCGACATAAGTTTTGCTGATATAAGTGTAGTGTAAACATGGCATTATGTACATGTTATTAGAACAAGCTGCATAAAATAGCAATGGGCTAGAGTTGCTGTTTGAGTATAACACAAAAATGGGCCTAATCTAATCATTTGGAATTTTGGGAAAATTTGGATTTAGATGCAGGTTTGAATTCCCAAACTCCACAGAGTTTATCTACAAAGTTTGATTTGCCTCATTCTAGAGATGCAGTTTTGGTTCATATCCATCAGGAGTTTCATGGTGACAATGTTTTGTTATATATATAAAAACCACACACACACACATGCTCTGCGTAAATGGTGTATGTAATATTTTTATGTTGGAAGATAGTAATGGATGTCGTTAATCACAGGTGAAAACAGATGATGCTTTGCACCCTTCTTTCAGCTATATGTAAGAAGCAATGAAGTCCCTTTATGTAGTAATAGCTGGAAACTGTAGGAGGCTACCACCCAAACAGTAGGAGGCACAGGATTGCATGGTAGAGACCGAGCTGAATTTTTCCTGAGGACTGATAGCCCCTGTGTTTGCAAAGACAGGAAAAGTATAAATATAGTGTCGATCTATAGAAAGGGAAATAGGGACAACCTGGGGAATTACAGACCAGTCAGCTTAACTTCCGAACCTGGAAAGATAATGGCACAAATAATTAAGCAATCAGTTTTCAAACATCTGGAAGATAAGAAGGTGAGACGTAACAGCGTAGATTTGTCAAGACCAAATCGTGTCAAACCAACCTGATAGTTTTCTTCGACAGGATAAAAAGCCTTGTGGGTAAGGGGGAAGCAGTAGATGTGGTATATCTTGACTTTAGTAAAGCTTTTGATACTGTCGCGCATGATCTTCTCATGAACAAACTAGGGAAATGCAACCTAAATGGAGCTACTGTAAGATGAGTGCATAACTGCTTGGAGACTTGTTCCCAGAGAGTAGTTATCAGTGGTTCACGGTCATACTGGAAGGGCATAACGAGTGGGGTCCCACAGGGATCAGTTCTTGCTCCAGTTCTGTTCAGTATCTTCATCGGTGATTTGGATAATGACATAATGAGTGCACGTACAACATTTGCAGATGATACCAAGCTGGAAGGATAAGACAAACTTGAGAAATGGTCTCTAGTAAATAGGATGAAATTCAATTAGGACAAGTGCAAAGTATTCCATTTTGTGGAAAAAGCAAAATTCTTTCTTCTGTTAGCTCTTCAGTAAGGATCAAAATAAAATGTATCCATTGAATAGTTTTACTTTGTGCAGTGAATAGCTTGTTTAAGGATTTTGTTTAATTAAAGAAGTAGTGATTGATTTCTATCTTTCTACACCTTATTGCTGCAGTAGGGTCAATTCTTTATGAAACGTTGGGAATTAGACACACAATTATTATTGTTAATGAAATGGCATGCCTGATTGTCTGTTCACTCTGGTGAGCTGTTAGTTCACTGTGTCTTGAGATTGTCTTGTTTGTGACATAAATTTAACAAGTACATGTGGTACAGAGTCAGCAGAATTTATATCTTTTTCTGTGGTGTGTACAAGCACATTCCATCAATAAGAGTACGTCAAAAGGCAGAATAATCCAAGATCTGATTATTGTGTTTCGCTCTACCAATGAATAATGAAAGGCTTTTTCGTTTCTGTTTAGATATGTCACTAATGTGGGCAATAATTACAAAATGTTGTGTAGCCATAATCCCAACTATCCATATAAAATGATGGGATCTGAATTAGCTGTTACTGATCAAGAAAGTGGTCTTGGAGTCATTGTGGATAGTTCTCTCCACTCGATGTGCAGCAGCGGTCAAGAAAGCTAACAGAACATTGGGAATCATTAGGAAAGGAATAGATAATAAGGCAGAAAATATCATATTTCCTTTATATAAATGCATGGTACACAAACATCTCAAATACAGTGTGCAGATCTGGTCGCCCCATCTCAAAAAATGTATATTGGAATTGGAAAAGGTTCAGAAAAGGGCAGCAAAAAAATGGTTGGGGTATGGAAGAGCTTTTGTATGAGGAGAGATTAATAACACTGAGACTTTTCTACTTGGACAAGAGATGACTAAGTGGGGGATAAGATAGAGTTCTATAAAATCATGACTGGTGTGGTGAAAGTAGATAAGAGTGTTATTTACTCCTTCTCATAACATACGAAGTAGGAGTCACCAAATGAAATTAATAGGCAGCAGGTTTAAAACAAATAAAAGGAAGTATTTCTTCAAACAAAGCACAGTCAACCCGTGGAACTGTTTGTCAGAGAATGCTGTGAAGGCCAAGACTATAATACGGTTTTTAAAAGAACTAGATAAGTTCATAGAGGATAGGTCCATCAATTATTATTAGCCTGGATGGGCGGGGTGGCAAACCATGCTCTAAAGTATCCCAGCCTTTGTTTGCCAGAAGCTGGGAATGGGTAAGAGGGGATGGATCACTTGATGATTTTCTGTTCTGTTCATTCCCTCTAAAGCTCTTGGCATTGGCCACTGTTGAAAGACAGGATACTGGGCTAGATGGACCATTGGTCTGATCCAGTATGGCCGTTGTTATGTTCAGTGAACCTCTGTTGATTGTATCTCTCTGGAAATTTTTATAACATTCTCATCTCAGTTCTATTACACTGCTTTACAGCCAAAATGCTTCTGAAATAAATGTAGTCAAACTTTACTAATTCTGGGTCACTGAGAACAAAAATGATGCTTAAAATTGTTGATTGGCTCTAGTCTAGCTGTTGGGCTCCAGACTACAGCAGTGGAATCTCCTGGCAGGTGATGTTAGGGTTTCCATGTTCCGTGACCGTCAAAAGGATCTTGTCCCATTCTTCTTCATGGAAGGTGATCTTGTAGCCTGCAACAACATCGATGGTGTGATGGCAGCCCTCAACATCGTTCACGATCCAAGGGAGTGGAGACTGTTCATTGATTCATCGAAGACGAGTCTTAAAGCTGTTTTGCTGCATAATGGCAATGTTTTGCCATCAATTCCAGTTGGTCATGCAGTCCATATGAAGGAAACCTATGACAACATGAAACAACTTTTGAGGTGCATAAACTATGACCAACATCAGTGGCAGCTTTGTGGCGATTTGAAGGTTGTTGCTCTCTTGCTTGGTCTGCAGACTGGATACACAAAGTACTGCTGTTTTCTCTGCGAATGGGATAGTCGTGCAAGAGATTCCCACTACATAAAGAAAGATTGGCCACTCCAACAGTCATTGGAGCCTGGGAGGAAAAGTGTTCAGCATCCACCACTTGTTGAATCAAGGAAGATTTTGTTACCACCCTTACACATCAAGCTGGGTCTGATGAAGAACTTTGTCAAGGCCATTGATAAAACACAAGCAGCTTTCAAGTACCTCTGTGGAAAATTTCCAAGGTTAAGTGAAGCTAAGATAAAGGAAGGTGTCTTTGTTGGTCCTCAGATTCGTGAACTTCTTCGAGATGATGCATTTGACCATGCACTGCGTGGCAAGGAAAAGACGGCATGGAAAGCCTTCCAGTTAGTGGCAATAAATTTTCTCGGAAACAACAAGGCAGACAACTACAGGTTGTTGGTGGAAAACCTCCTCAAGGCATACAAAAGCCTTGGTTGCAACATGTCACTAAAGATACATTTTTTGCACTCTCATCTAGATTTTTTTCCACCGAACTGCGGAGCAGTGAGCGACGAGCACGGCGAGCGATTTCACCAGGACATTGCAACAATGGAGAAACGCTATCAGGGCAAATGGAGCCCATCAATGCTTGCAGACTATTGCTGGACAGTGACAAGAGATGCTCCATTTAATGAATACAAGAGACAAGCCAAGAAGCGCCGAGTAGACACTGAATAGGACTAAACTATGTACATAATAGTTTTTTGCCTTTTGTTTCATAATAAATTTTATTTATATAACCCTTTTGCTGATTTTTAAAGTGTTACATAAACAGGACAGGTGAAATATTATCATGTAAAGCAACCATAAACACATGAAAAGACCTAGGTTTGCAATTTGATTAAAACTCTACTATCTACACAATATACATAGACATAAAACGTAAAAACTTTAAATATCTTAGAAACAGTAGCCAGTCAGTTGTTTTAATTGTCATATTTGAATTCAGCACATCAAAATACATAATAAATATCACATTTTATCTCTGAAGCAGACGACTTCTCAAAAATTGTAGACCAGTGTTATCTATCTAGAATATATTGATTGTTTAGTTTCTTTCACTTCAGTGATCCTTTACAGTTCACTTTACTCTCTGTTTGTGCTTCAGGGCTTGTCTAAACTTACAGCGCTGCAGCAATACAGTTTCACCAGTACAGCTGCATCACTCTAGCACTTATGAAGACGCTACCTAAACCGACCGGAGACCGTCACCATAGGTACCAACCTCCCCAAGAGGAGAAGCCTTCTGCACCAGGAGTTAGGTCAGTATAACTTTGTTGCTAAGGGATGTGAATTTTGCACTCCCCTGAGCGACACAGTTATTCCGACATAAGTTTGTAGTGTAGACCAAGCCTCAATGTTAACTGGCTTTGTGGTCTGTTTTAAATCTTGTCTACACTGGGAAGTTAATTCAGATTTAAACAGGGTGTGCATTTAAAGCAGAATAGCTATTCCTGATTAACTCCGTGTGTGGATGCTCTTATTTCAGAATAAGGCCAGGTCTGTGCTACAGACCTACGTTTCCTCTAAGTTGTGCGGCTGCACCACAGCCTATTAAGCACTGCTCAGGCAGTCAGGGCTGCGGCAGGGAGAGATGCCTTGAGTGGGGGAAGAGGTGCCCCTCCCCCGGCCCCAACCCAGCCCCGTCCCGGACCTGCCACAGCTGGGGGGGAGAGGCGCCTATCTCGTGGTCCCAGCCCGGAGCTTCCGTTTCAGGGAGAGGCAACTCTCCCACACAGCCCAGGTGCTGCTGTGGGGAGAGAGAGCTGGGGACAGTCCTCTCTCCCCACTGTAGCCCTGGGACAGCCTGCATCTCAAACCCCTCATCTCTGACCCCACCCCAGAGCCCACACCCCAAGTCCCCACCTGCACTCCCAGGCCCCCTGCATCCCAACCCTCTGCTCCGCCGTAAGCCCTTCATCCTCAGCCCCACCCCTGACCCCGCATGCCCAACGGGAGCCCGCACATACACCCCACACCCCAACCCTCTGCCTCACCCCTGAGCCCCCTCCCACACTCCTAACCACTTGGCCCTATCCGTGACACATGCATTTTGTTTTGTGCATCAATATAGTGTACATAACAAAATTAATTCCTTACATGCATGGAAATACTAGTGGGGAAGCTGCTACAGACCTATAACAGTACAACTAAGTCACTCAGTGATGTGAAAAATCTGTTCCCCCGAGCGATGTAGTTATGCCGACCTAAACCTGGTGAAGACAGCTCTGTACTGTCAACATAGCTACCACCTCTTGGGAGATGGATTAACTACGTCGGAGAGGGAAACTCTCCCATTGGCATAGGAGTGTTCTAAGTGTAGACCTGCCCTAAAAGGATCGACACAGGGAGTTGAAAAGGAATAGCTATTCTGGAATAACCGTCCTGTTGTAGAGAAGCCCTTATTCTTCATTGCTGTTGTATCTCTCTGTTTTTATCTTAGCTGTCTTTTCCTCGGGTCCTGAACTCTTCAAAGCAGTTTGTACTATGCTGTTGCTGCTCCAGCATTGATGTTTGACAGCTATTACTTCATATTTCTTCACAAAGGAGAATGGAAGTTGTGATACGTAGGTATTGACTGTCAAAGAACTACAGTCGCTTATTGAATACTACTATTTCTGGGTTCCTTTGTCTGTTGTGGAACTTCTGTTCGTGCCAGATTATCAGTCCCAGTACATCACTGGGAGTTAGCAGATACCATGATCCATCAAAGTACATTACCTCGGAGGGAGAAGACTGCAAATGGGAGCTCAGTGTCAGTTAATAGTGGGAATGAAATTTGTCTTGGCTTCCTTCCCTGGTCCTTTTTGCCTTGTGATGAATTTAACTTGATAATTTCATTATTCCCTGCTATACTGTACCTTCTCTAAGATTCATTCAGTCAAAAAAATCTCCCATTTTCGTTTGTGGGGTAACTGCTGGATTTTGATCTGTGTAGTTGGAGATGGATAGTTTATATTGTTATGCAATGTCATTTTACTACAGGACAAGTCAGCAGGAGTGAGAGGAGGAAAAAACAGGCTGGCGGTGCACAAATATTTTTTTATAGACTTAGTAGTATGCAAAAATTGTAGGTATAGAGTACCTTTTGGTCTGTTAAAGAAGACATATAAGGAGCTGAATGAAGGAAATCTTAGCTTGGGACCTGCCTACCCATTATCATCTGACAGTGTTCTTTTGGCATCACAATTATAAGAAGTTTTTCTTATGGAGGGATTTTGCAAGTGGTTAAGCATAGTGGCTTCACATATTTCTTTTAGAGAGCGTATTACACACGTAAGGGGCAACACAGAGGAAAACATAAAAGCTGTATAACCTAGTCTAGAGGATAGAACACTAGATTGCGATTCAAGAGACCTGGTGTCAGTTCCTGCCTCTACCAGTGGTTTGCTGGGTGACTTTTTGGCAAATCACTTCCTCTCCTTGTGCTTAAGTTTTCCCATCTTTACTATGGAGATAATTATACTTACCTAGATTTGTAACATTTGAATTTACTGGATAATTTTTAATCTTTAAAGTAGTGCTTACTGGATGGAATTTTCAACAATATTAGACGTAAAATGTAAATCCGTATACCTTTGTTTTATCCAGACCATTTCTTGCAGTATTTGCTTATTTTTAAAGATACTCAGGTTTTTAAAAAGTATTCTTTTTCAGTTTATTTGTCCTTTCACCTTGTTCCCATAGTGAAGATGTAGCAATTTATGACATCACATTAATGTCCATGGCAACACACTGTGAAGTGAATAAAGCAATATTTCATTTACATTGCAGAATCAGCAGTGAGGGGGAGATAGCTCTTGCTGAAACACAGATATCTGAAATATCACCATTGGTTAATAGAGGAAATGCCCATTCAAAGGAACAGTTTTACAGAAATCTTTTTCTTGCACTTGGTCATGTGAAATTCTCACTTTAAAATGAGTTCTAAGTACCAAAATTTGAGTGATAAGTTGTATCAAGCAATATTTCGTTCATTGCCATTCTGTTCCTTTCCTGGTGGTTTCTCTCAATGTATAGTTGTGACCAAAAGAATCTTTCTCAGTCTTGTATTCCTCATGTAGGTAAATTTTCGTGTGTGTGTAACGAACAGAATTGTCCTTAAAAAGGGAAATAATTGATATATAACTAGTACCATCAGTCTTAATGATTATGGTGACGAGAGCCTCACATTTGGTGAACCAGTATTCTGTGGAACCTTGACGCTCAGCTGGATGAGATTGCAGGTTTTTTTTTTTTAGTGACCCACACCCAACAGTATACATTTCTGAGGATTCATGTATTGCAAGAATGGATCCACAGTATTTGGTAATAACTTATTTTCTTTTTCTCTTTAGCCTCTTATATCAATCCAGTAATTTGGTTATAGTTCCTCTCAGACAGAAGATGGAGGCAAAATAAGTATTTTGATCTTGTCCCCTATGGATAGGAATTTGCTGACTCACAGAACTCAGTTTGTTTCTGTCTCCAGCAGATGGAGCATCAATATCATTGCCAGCTGAGACACTTGAACTAGAGAGAATAGTGCAGAGCTGGTCCAAAAATGTATTTTATTTGCCACTTATTTGGCTTTCTTAGAAAAACTGAATATTTTTTGGTTTTCAGTAACAAAAGAGAAATGTATTTGATTGTTAACTGAAAAAAAAATCAGCGGAACAGATTTCACACACAAACTTGTTTAATCAAAAAGCCTTTTTTGTCTGGGCAAAAAATAAGCTTAAAAAGAAAAAAATCCACCAGCTCTACTTAAAAGGGTTCTAATCATGCACTGATGGTCAGCTTCTTTTGTAGTACTGTATAGTACTGTCTACGTGGCTTTGATTTAACTTGCAACAGGTCTGCCTTCATAGGAGCACAGCAAGCCTGACACCTGCTAGGAATCCATTCCCAGTAAATACCAAATTGTCTCATACCAAATATTGTGGGCCATTTCTAGCAGAACTTTGAGGGATTCAGACTCCAAGGGTACATACTCTCTCTCTTATCAGTGATCTCTGTACTTCGCAATTCAGGGACATCATTTCCAACATCAGCCTCTCCTCCTTGGCTGGCCAGAAATACCAACGACATTCACCTAGACAGTGGTGATCCTGACAGCTGGTGGGGAGGGGGATGGAAGTCAGAAAGTGTCCATATGTGTGCCTATATTTGGTCATCTTGTTAGGACTAAGTCAAAAGAAGCCCTCAGAATAGCAGTTGTAAAAGTGTGTATCTTTTTGAAGAGGCGTAATTATCTTCTCCTGGAGGAATTCTGCACCAATGCGCAATGTGGAATTTTGCAGACATTAATGTTGTGCATGCAGAATGTCCTTTCCCCTACAGAAATGAGCTGCAGTGCTGCTACCTGCTACTTGGGGCCACTGAACCTGGCAGAGTCCATCTTGCACATAGAAGACACTGCTGTGGGGAGCGGGAAGGGAGCTAGAGGGTTCCTGGCAGCCGCAGTTCCCAGTATGCCCTGAGGGAAGGAGAGGGTGGCACGCAGGAAACTTTGTGCATGCTTGGGACCGAGCATCAGGCTATTTCTCTCTCTGGATCCATGGGCTCTGGGAGGGGAGGGAGGTGGGTGTCTGGGCTGGGGGGGGCCACGGCTGGGCTCTGGGGTAGAAGGGAGTGCAGGTATCTGGGCAAGGGAGGCCCCGCAGCTCGTTTCTGGGGTGTGTGTGTCAGTATCTGGCCCATGGGGGCCCCCGTGGCTGGACTCTAGGAGAGAGGGGTTCAGATGGGGGGGGGGGGGGGCACGACTGGGGTTTAAGGGGGAAAGGAGGCAGAGAAACAGGAACTGGAGTGTCATAGGGGTTTCTTTAACACTCTACTCCTGGGAGAATTTTTGTGTGTGTCTGAATTATTACAGACATACTTGCTAACAGGTATTTTGAAATACATTACCAAAATAATTGAAACTGATGTGATTATGCAGTGTTATTTTGACAAATAAAATTTGCAGAATTTTGCAGAATTTTAAAATGCTGTCTAGAATTTTTTAATTTTTTGGTGCAGAATTTTTAATTTTTTGGTGCAGAATGTCCCCGGGAGTATACCATTGCATAATAAACAGTAAGAGCTCCACCAGTGCAACACAGATTCTGGTCTGTATGGGATCATGGTTCAGCATGAGATTGGAGACTCAATAGGTGCTCAGTAAAGGTAGGAGATTAAGAATGCAAATTTGTGAAATAAGATTCCAAAGTCAGACATCATTGGATAAATATTTCTCTATTTTCATGATTCAGTTTGCTTCCAAAGTTTTCTACTCTAGCTTGCATTTTCTAGCCCTCTTTTTGTGCAATCATTCTAGAAATTGAATGTTGGACGCTTTCTAAATAGTCTACCCTTCCATAAGTCATTACTGCTTATTGATAAAAAATATTTCTTACATTGGGTTCACTTTTATTTAAAATGATACAGTTTAGGTTTTCATGTTTGCAGTTTGGCCTACCTTTAATGCATTTATAATTGAATATGGAAAATCTTTCGATTTTACTTTTATTTTAAAAATCTACAGCCCTACATGACATTTTTAAAAAAACAACAAAAATCACTTTCTTCCACAGTGTTACAAAAATAATTATTTGTAGCTCCCTCTGTTGGTTCTGCAGCAGCAATTAAACAAAAATACTGTCAGAGATGTCTTTTTATTGGTAAAAGCATAGTATATGTTGTTAAACAACAGCAATTATTTCACTTTCAACAGCATTCAAATACAGGCAAACTAAAATCAAGATGTGCCAAAAGTAAAAGCACAAAATAATCTTTTCCTGCTTTTCAGGGAGGTATAGCATAATAAAGAACTGAAAATAATAAAATAAACAAAAATAAAAAATAATGTCTCTAAAGCAAAAGCCTTCACTCTTCTGTAATAGTGGTTGTGTATGTCTGCTGTAGCCTCAGAGAGGATGCAAAGATAGAGGGCATAGCATTGTAGCCAAATTGTCACAGGTTTAAAAACAATCTTTTGTAAAATAATCAGTTTTTATTTTCTGTTATTTTAGCTGTTTGTAAACAAAAAAATAAAGGTACATTTGAAATTTTTCAGTAATACAGGAGCAAAACTGCAAATGCAAAATATACTGTTGTTTTTGGAACACAGTATACTTCAAATGCAAGCTATGAGTTTGACCTTGAGAACACTTCAATGATGTAGCATTATAGTTGATCCTAATAAAATGTTTTCAAAGCATAATATTAAAACTTAATTTTATAAAGTTTATTGCTTAACTTTGTCAATCAAAACAAAACAGTTTTTAACAGCAAGGTTTGAGTGAAGTTTTAGTTAGAGTTAATGTTTCCACTTTTATGTTGAGCTTATATCTAGAGTTATTTCGAATGTTTTAGTAAATCTTACAGTGAGCAGATTGCCACACTATGTTTGTAACTCATTCTTTGTGTAAACTGCTACAGTAAATTCCTACAGCGTGATATAGAAAAAGCCAACAAAATGTTGCAACTGATTGCTTTTTTTATGCTAATTGTGTGAACTTTGTGGTCCTTCCATAGTAATAACATGTTATTCTAGTGAAAACAGTAACGTTTTGGACACTTATTTCATTTATGTATCAGTTGAAAATGTCCAAAACAGTTATTTTACCAATTCTTGTTTGAGAGTGCAACATTTCAAAAGAGTAACCAAAAGAAAACTGATCTAGAATGTTGTCCGTGTAGTCAGATTTATGGTTTGGTTTCAAATTTAAACCCTCTAGAGTTGATATAAACCTAAACTTTACCAGTTGCCATGGGTAAAGGGAATTTGTTGAAGTGGAAGTCTGGTATAAAACAATTATTTTTCTACTTTTGTTTTTAATCAAAATCACATTTTCTCAGAGTATAAAATTTAAAATAATTTAAAATAGAAAGGAGATTTTCTGCTCAAAACTATAATTTTATGAATCTGAAAACATCTTATTTTATAGTAAAAATGGATAAAGAAGAGAAAAGGGGAAATGAACACTACAGAGTGGGAAATGTAGATTGCAGAATGGTAGTGACAAAAGGCAAGTGACAGGAAGAGAAATAAAAGAAGCCAGGTTCTTTATGGTCACAAAACAGAACAATAAATAACCCTCAATATTTAGTGAGATGAAAGCCAATAACAATTATATGACAAAAATGTTGGATTAAATAAGCATAAAAATAGATTGATGGATTTTATGTAAATACAACATCTACAATTTTAATATGTCAGTTAAAAAAATGGTGGCCCACAAGTATCTTATAGAGTAAAAATGTTCTCTCTCAATCAAAGGTGATTACAGGTTTTTCCTGTCTACAAATGTGCTTGTTGTGTAACGAGAATGCATAGTCTCAGTGCAATGTAAAAAATGAAAGGCAGCAAGAAGCAGCTCTATTGTTATCACTCCAGGCGTGTCTAATGAATTGTGTTTCCATGTTCTCTCGGTCACGCCGCAGAGTGCCCTTAGCCAGGGCTAAGCCTCCTGTAAAATGCTCTTTAAGATTATTGTAGCAAGCATAGATATGCTGGATGAGTGGGGGGTGGGGAGGGAATGCTAATGAGACAGCTGCATTTCAGCCAGTACAGCTGCAGGGATTACTCACCATTGCTGCAATAGTAGTGACAGACAACTGTTTTGGGTTGAGAGTAAAAGGCTTTTCAGGGGCTTGACTTGTCAGAATTTTGGTTTAAAATTGATTTTTTTTGTTTGTTTTAAAACAAACTTGTGTTTGAAAAGTGAAGAGAAGAAAGATAATATACCAACATAGGTTGCCAAAACAACCTGTTGGTATTAAAATTGATAACAAAGAAGTCTTACATACGTTGTATACAGTGTAGTTTTAGCCACGTCAGTCACAGGACATTAGGGAGACAAGGTGGGTGAGGACCAACTTCTGTTGGTGACAGAGAGAAGACAACTCCGTGTGGCTCGAAAGCGTCTCTCTCTCTCTCTGACCAACAGAAGTTGATCCAGTAAAAGCTATGACCTTACTCACCGTGTCTTTCTTACATACTTAGTAGGAGAGACAAGGTAGGTGAAATAATATCTTTTATTGGACCAACTTCTGTTGGTGGAAGGTACAAAAGTGCTTCCTTCCCCAGACCTGAAGAAGAGCTCTGTGTAGTTTGAGAGCTCTTGTACCTTCCACCAACAGAAGTTGGTCCAACAAAAAATATTACTTCACCTATCTTGTGTCTCTTGCATCTTGGGACCATCACAGCTATAAAAACACTGCAAACTACAAGTGAAGTAAATGATTACAATTTCTTTTGCTTTCCTAATGTGGGTGAATGTGGATATATGCTTTTTTTCAAAGAGTAATTCTTCCTTGCTTGCGTCTGATGGTGTCTGAATTTGCTGTTAGAACATGGTTTTCACATCAGAAATTTACCATCGAAAGCTTATATGTGTCTCAGTTTTTATGGGAAAAATGGGAAATTCAGCATTCTCACTCTTTTTTCATTTACTGTGCATGTACATGTCAAAGCTGTAGTGATGGGGATGTGATTGAGTAATTGATCTCTCTGAGGTATGAAGAAAATAAAGAAGGCAGGAATTGGGGACTTTGCTGCAGCCATTTGGTCTACTAAGAGGCCTTAACAGAGGCTACTTAGAACCTGAAGCCAACTTACTCAAAATATGAGAAAAACATGGAAGGTTATGGGGAATGGAATCAAACTTTTAAAGAATAGAATGGTTTTTTCCTTCCAAATTCTTGTTTTCTTTTACTTTCTTGGCTGCTGCTTTCAATATTGTAGTTTTATAGGTTGTAGTCTGCTTGTATCAGCTACTTGAGGAGGGCTAAACCCTCCAGAAGTGAGCGAGAGAGAGAGAAGCTAAAAATTTAGGAAAACAGTGCAATAATAAAAAAGTACTCTTTTCAGAGAAGAGGGGGATCCCAGTTCCTCTACATTCTGTAGGTTTTTAAAATTCCCCCCATCCCCCTTGCTTTTTAATGGTGTAGTCTAGTCTACTTTAGGGCAGGCTGACTCTGGCTATTCTCTACAGGTACTGCCACTGTCAATAAGCATAAACTACCTTTTAAAATGAAACTTATTATAAATAAAATATCGAGGGAGATACTAAATTAGGAAATTTCTTCAAAATTTCAGTCGCCACAATATAAAAACAAAATGTTTTTGGAGTCTGATACTATGTTTCACACTACATGAGATATTCCAGATGGTCATAAAATAACTTAAGTGGTTACTATTAGAACCCTCATATTTCTTCTTCTCCATACTGAAAAGAAGAGAGAGTGAACTTAGTTTTTTATCTTACTTTTCCACATGGAAAAAATTGTAGCTATAAAGGTGTTTGGCACATGCATTACGTTCCACCAAATAAAATAGTTTAAGTATTTACATATGCCAGTAAGTCACTCATTGTTCTGGATTACCTAACATTATATGGAAAGTAAACTTCAGGTTCTGCTTTTGCACAAAACTTTTGTTTACACTGATTTTATAGACATTTATTTTGTTTTTGGAGATGTACACAAGTTATCCTTGAATCTTTGGAATTTTTCAAAGTAAAAAATCCAACGAGTTAAAAATTGAGTTAGTTTGTTCAACTGAAACATTTCTAGACACTTTTAATGCATTGTTTAGTTAACCACAGCCATGACAATGTGTGTTTGAAATTTAATATAGCACTGTAAAATTGGTTATTTTGCTTAATGAAAAATGGTGTGTGTATGTGCATGCCCAGGGGTATACCATGTAGAATTTTGTCAATGTTACTTTTGGTGTATAGAGATCGTGAAGACGCTATAACAATAATATTTTATGCAGTGTTAATAATACAAATGCCAGTTAAGTGCACATACTTAAGGATGGTCTGTTTCTCAAGTCAACAGCTGTTGTGCTAATTTCTTTATCTATTCACAACAATTAAGGTAGCAATATTCAGCAACTGTTGCCTTTTGACTGCCTTATTTGATTTATCCAATGGTGTGACCCCTTTTGTTTTATAGTCGCCTTTACTTGAAAGTTTACAGGCTTTATGTAGAAAATTGTGCTCTATTGAAATGCTAACTCAGGTCATGTGTGAACAGCAATACTGTGCAGAAGACTTAATTAAAATTCCGATTTCCCTGGAAGTGGTGCAGGACTCATGCTGTTAAAGATACCTTAGGAAGACATTACGCTGTTAAAATTGTGAAATGCTACTATGTGTGCACTGTATATTCTCAGTGCCTCATATCACTTCTATTTGCAAATAGGTCAAAACGAATAGAGCATTTTGGTAAATATTTTTTCTGTCATGGCTCCTACTTGACTCATGAGCTGACTGGGGAGGAAGGAGAGTGAAAATATGGTCTCAGTACTATGAAGGTAAGCAAAACAAAATTTCCTTATAACCACAAGCAGTGCAAGGAAATTAGAGCTGTAAGTGAGTTGAATCTGAATCCATTTAGCCACTAATGACTTAAAACACAGATTTTGCAAGGTGATCGATGGCAGCGTAATAGTGATCAATCAGTACCATTGCATTTAATTTGATTTTTTTATGGATATGATACAGTATTTCAGAGTTAATGTAGCATTACATTGCTTTGTCTCTTTTCTCAAGTCAATCTTTAGGAAAAGTTGATAATTCAAAATGATCCATTTATCTTTGAAATATTGTTTCATAAATTGGCACATTTCATAAAAAATAAAATGAAAAATTAAATGCTTACTTTTACAGTAGAACTTCAGAGTTACGAACTGACCAGTCAACCACACCCCTCATTTGGAACTAGAAGTACTCAATCAGGCAGAAGCAGAGACCCGCTCCCCTCAAACCCGCCCCCCCCCACCAAAAAGGGCAAGTAGAGTACGTGTTAAGCATAAACTACTAAAATAAATAAATAAAGGGAAAGCAGCATTTTTTCTTCTGCATACTTAATTTTCAAAGCTGTATTAAGTCAATAGTTATAAAGTTTTGAAAGAACAACCATTATGTTTTGTTCAGATTTACAAAGATTTCAGAGTAACGAACTACCTCCATTCTTGTGGTGTTTGTAACTGAGGTTCTACTGTAGTAATTGAATTTCTGATTTTTGTTCTATGAAGTCATTTGATTTTTATTTTTTTTAATCATGGCTACATTTTAAAATAACGTACCTCATCATATGTGGTAAAAGAGAAGGCTGGATATCAAAGGGTAAAAAGGAACGTACGCTATAGCACATATGAATCCTAGTTGCAAAATAACCCACTCTTTAGCAGTTTGACATAGTAATCTTCTCTGGAAATAATCTTCTTGTCCCATGTGCCCTGCTTTAATCTATCACTATTTCTACAGTGTGCAGCAAGAAATTGATTTTCAGTAATTTTAATGGTTGAATAACTAGTCCTGTCCCAGAGAGTTTTTTCATATTTGCAGTGGCCGATGTGGTTACAGAACTCAGTGTTCTGGATAATAGGTTTCATTAGTTTTGATGCCTGAGGTGAAAAAGCAGTGGGTGGGAGTAAAGACTGTTTTTGATGTCTAGACGTTCATTTGAGCTGTTGCTGCAATATGATACATTAAAAGGAAATATGTAACATAGCTCTGAGGAAATGTGTTCTTTGAAAGTAATTCCACTTTTAAACTGCGTAAGGCAATATGACCTGAATTATTAAAAAATGGGTGGCTGAATTACTTAGTTATCATTACCCTTAACATCCACACACAGGCAAGACTTCCTTTTTCCGTTGCCTACTCACTCCTTTCTTTTTAGTGAAGTATGTCAGTTTGGTTGTTGAGAAAGAACAGATACTTTGTCTTTCTAAGATCTGTGCTGAGAATCAGAATTGTTGAAGTATTTGCTTCTTTGATATTTTACCATGTTGATTTTTTTCCCTGAAGCTTTTAGATCATTTTATTTTAAACAAGGGTTGCTTCTTCAGAGAATTACTGAGATATATAAACTTGAAAGAAGTTAATATTTCAGGTTAAAGAATAAAACATACTAGGATATTAAATAATAATCTTACCATTTAAATCCATATCACTTAAATCTGACCCTTTAAATCATTTATTTAAACTGTCTTAACTTTAACATCTGATCTTACAAAGAGAATAAAAAGCAGTACATTTTTGATACATTTTCCAAGCTGTTGAAAATAGAACAATAGGTTTTTTAATATAAATATTTGATTTGTGGAGAAATTACCAGTTAATGCCCGGATTCTGCATTGAGGATCATATGGCATAGGTCCACACAGTTCCAAGCAGTGTTGAAAGGCAGATGGAGATCTGAGTGCTAACCTTATTGTAAATAATTGTGTAGACAGAAATAGTATGATTATTTTCAGCTTTCCAGACTTATAAATTGTCTTACAGAAGGCACCATGAATTTAAATTCTGAATGAATTTAGTCCTGTAATATACCTGAAATTGTTATAGCAAACAATACTTTGAAGTTGAAGCTTGGCCAGGCTTCACGAACTGCATTTTACCAAGGAGCTGCACAATGCTGGCATGCTGTTATAACTTCAGGATGTCATCCCATTTATGTAGATTAAAACATTATGATGGTTATAGAGTAAGGTGTCAGAAGTGGAACTCTGCTGTAGGATTTGAACTTTCCATTTTTATAATCATAATTGTGTGGATATGTCTGCTTTCCTCTTATTGTTACATCCATTGGAGATGAAAATTTTGAGTAGTGTAAACAGATATTAGAACAAAGATAATTAAATGTAGTTGGGAAATAGAAAAAGCAATCTTATCAGGGAATAGTTGTAAGGGTGAAGGATGTCATGGATATAGGAAAAACGCAAAACAAAAGAGTGGTTTTATTTCAATGTTTTTGTATAATATTAATGTGACTGTGAGGAAAATAAGAATTTTATTAAGAAATACATTGGTTAGCTGAAAACATTTGGTTTTGATATTGCTTCTCCTGAAGTAAATGACAAAACGCCCATTGACTTGAATAAGGAGTTACAACTGAAAATATCAAAACCAGTTATAAGAGTTTTCCCATCAGAAAATATGGTCCAAAATTCTTGTTTTGGTAATTAGGCCAAGATTGGTACTGTGTCCATATTAAGGAATTCATATGAAAAGATGTTCTAATATGACCTGGCTTTTATCTTGAAATCACAGAGAAGCCTAATAGCACTATATTAAGTTTCTCTTGGATATTACTTTCTCCCTACATTCTGTCAGGATTAACACCTAAAATTTTGAATTGCTGCTTTTATTTAAATGTGGGTTCTAGTATATTTATGATTTTGCCTTTCTGGAAAGACTGAAGTGAAATATAGTGATAATGCATAGCTCCTGTACAGCACTTTTTCATCAGTAGATCTCAAAGTGCTTTACAATCTTTTTTATATTTATCCGCACAACACCCATGTGAGGTGGGGAGCTAAGGAACGAAGAGGCGAAATGACTTGCACAGAGTCTTAAAGTAAATCTTTATTGGAGCAGGGATTGAACCTAAGGGTTCCAACTTCTATGCTAGTGCCCTACTCACTGGCTATCCTTCCCCTCTGCATGACAGTTATGTTAAGTAATAGTAGAATATAATTTCAAATGTGTTTGAGTCACATGGAGCATTTAACAAAACAGTAATAAACTTGGATACATCAACATATAGTGATATAATTCTATAGTATAATGTTGTAAATGTTTGATTAAATTGTATTGTTTTGGGTTGTACTATTGTATCTGTCTCTATCATGTGAACTAACATCATCCTTTGTTACCTCCTTAATTTGTTACAGTATCATTATTGATGTTAGAAAAATAGCATTAACTTCAGTTGCCACACTTTGCAAGGTTATATAATATGTTCTAATGATTTGAGACTCTTTTCTAGCGCCATCGTAATACTTAAAATTGATATGAAAATTAATGATCAACATAAAATACAAACTCTCTAACAGAAACAATTCAATCTTTTTCTCTAAGTAGATATATGTACTTTGTAAAAGTTGGCTAGGATAAGTTCCAGTAGTTTGATGTGTTTTTATTTTATGCTATTTATTTATTTAAAGTCACTTTTGGGGGGCCAAATTTGATAAATATACCTTCCCTTTAAGAATTTTCTGCAAATTGAAACATCAGGCCAAATTCTGATCCCAATTACTTCTGGGGTCACACATAAGGTGTATATGAATGTTCAGACTTCTAAGTTTACTTATGCTCCGAGTACCAATCTCCTCAGATTGGATCTTGTGATTTACTTGAGACACCAAGAGTGAAATATGTATTTGGACAAGCATTCAAAGAAGAAAGGAGAGTTCTTCAAGATGTGTTGTGCGTATATATGATTCCATGGCGCGTCCTCCTTCCTCTTTTCTCCAGAGTCCTATAACTTTGGGATTCTGCAGTTGAGAAGGACCTGAGTGGTGGTTGAGTCAATCTGCCTTATATACCCTTTTTGGGAGTATGAGGACATTCAGGGAACATGTGCAGTCCCAACAGACACTGCTGGCCAAAATATTATGATCTGGAGCATATGAGGTGCATGTTCCCCAAGAATGGAATATCTGTCCATCCACCTACATCTTGAAGAACTCCACTGAAAGTAGGTAATAGCTGTTTGGAAAGGCATTTGTCATATTTTCTAACTCCTCTCCTTCATGAGAGGATACTTGTTCTTACAGAGGATAAGGAGTAGATGACTCTATAAAATGCTTCCTCTCCAAAGACCCAAAAAGGAGAGCTCCAACTAAAATGAGAAACCTCTGTCTAAAAGGCAAAAGAAAAGAAAACTAGCCAAAAAGGGCTAAAAGAAAAAGAAGCAGGAGGAGGAAAAAACAAACAGGTTCTCATTTCCTTTGAGCTTCTGTTCCCAAAGAATGGGGGCCCTGGACTTTGGAATTTTTTAACCCTGACCTGGAGAAGCTGGGGAGGTTTTTTTCCTTGAGGTGTGTTTTGAAATTTTAGGAGGAGGTATGTTGTATTTACTATCAAGATCCAGCCAGAGAGTAAAAGAGCAAAACAAAAGGAAGTGTAGGTATCTCCCTTTCAAAACCAAAACAACCATTCCTCTCTACATTTTTACTTCACATGAGTCTCAATAGGAAACTGAGAAACTCCTGTTGAGGAGGGTCTCATTTGGCAGCCCTGAATTCAGAGTGCTACGATTCAGAGATTCTCTTAGGTTGATGCAATAGTGGGATCCTGGCAAAGGGCATGCAATTCCTGTTGAGGAGGATTTCTTCCAAAAATACTATCCAGACAGGAAGATTGGGGACTCTGTAACAAAGGACTTTAAAGCTTCTCTGTCTGCTCTGACAGTGTTAGTGTCACTAACAACCTTAGTGTCCTAAACCACAATGTTCACAACCACAAGAACCTAAAAAGTACATTCTTCAGAAATATAAAGGTGTTAATTTATTAATCAGATGTAGGTTTTAAATTTGCCTGTACATCAAAACAGATCTGCAGAGTATATTCCTGCTAAATAGGCCTTAGAACAATGGATAGAATTTAAAGCAAATTAGACAGTTCTTATTCTCTAGCAGGCAGTTATTAGTCATTGGTGACCTTTTAGTCACTTTCAAAGGGTGAAAATTAGATTTAACACAACTGGCAGTTATATATTAAAATCCTTTGTATTTTTTATTACAAGGGTAAACCATTTGGGTACAGATATACAAATAAGCCTTCAGCTGGAAAGCTTCTGCATCTTAATGCTACAAAACATATCTAGCTAAGTGGGAAATTTCTATAACGTACAGATGCATTATTTAATGTCTGTAACTTCAGTTTAATTTTTTGAATTAAAAACAATGGTAGTATTTCATTTCTGAAGAGAAGAATGTGAGAAAACAAATCCACATGAGAATGTATCAAGTCCATTAAAGGTGAAAATCTTTTAAGCTGCCAAAGACCTGTAGGGGAGACACAAAACCTTCAGCATTGTTTGATTACCTTGCTAGGACCTAAAACAGAACAGAGAGACCTGTTTCCTGCTGTGCCTTATGTATGGGTGATGGCATCAGCTTCTTCATTTTCTAACTGCAGTGTGACAGTCTAGTTATGTTTTATCATTTGATTGTGTACCTAGTAGTGTCAGTGCTATACCACAAAGTATTGAAGCAAGTAAAGCAGAGGCAAATTGTATACTTTAAGACTTGATGAGACAAATATTTTTGATAATTTAAGTAAATTGATTGATAATTAACCTGAGTTTACTGACATTAATTGTAAATGCTAAGATGCACACTCCATAGCCATTTGTTCCAGGGACACACACACTGTCTAGACATGTTTGAAGGAGGTATGAAACAGTGATGCCAAGGAGAAATGAAGAATTAAAAAACTGTACTCTACTACATTTCTGATTCATGCCGTAATATTAGTTATATATTGTTTATAAATATTTGTTTGGTTAATACATTTTTCCTAACTTCTTATTTTCTGTCTGTATCTACAAGCTATAAAGATTGAACCTAAGCTATGTTTATTAATGTATATGGTAACGCAAATAGTTTAAAGAAATGAACTACTCTTCAGAAATTCTGATTGCTGGAGTAATTATATGTTTGTTTTAATAGTCTAAACCTCCCCCAACATGGTTAACATTCTGACACTTTACATATTTTTACAGTGGTGGAGGAAGGACTGTGGGAGAATGGGCTTTCCTACGAGTGTAGAACTTTGCTTTTCAAAGCAATCCACAACCTGCTGGAAAGGTAAGAGAAACTTTTTTCCATTCAAGTGTTTCATTCAGCTACATAAAGCAACACTAAGGATGTTAAGGAACCATTTAGAAAAATTTGCAAAAATCTGTATCCTAAAACATCTCTTTTGGGGCCAAAACCTATCTTGAGAACTGAGCTGAGCACTAGGGAACTGTGCATGGGCAAGCATCGTGAGTTTAGGGCTAAGAATGTCAGTGGAGCCACTCTCTGATCACTACTTCAGTCTTTGCTATTTGATCCTACTGTCTGTGCAGCTTTGAGAGGGGAGAAAGGTGGCAATGGCTGGTGGAATTACTTGTCCTGTCCCCTACTCTTCCTTAAAGAGAGATCATGTGTGGAACAGAGAACCCCTGTGAACTTGCGTTTTTGAAAATCTGCCCTCTTCACAGTGGAACCAGGCCAATTCTGATGCATCTGGGAACTTCCACACCTGTGGGGGGCAGGATTTGCCTGATATTGTAGAAACCTGGGACATCTACATCTTTCAGCATTAAGAAAGCAAGAACTAAGGGTATGGCTACACTACTAGCACTATAGTGGCATAGGTGCAATACTGCAGTGTAGACATTGGCACAGTGATGGAAGAGGTGTTTGATGCTGCAATAAATCTGCCCCACCCAAGACACAGTATCGAGGTCTTCCGTTGGCCTAGTTGTGTCTACGTTGGCTTAACTGAGTCTCTCAGGGGTGTGAAATTTTTACAGCCCTGACTAGTGAGTTAGGTTGACCTAAGTTTTAGGTGTAAATCAGGCCTAAGTATTTGTTTGCTGTATTCTATTTCTGTCAAAATCCAGCTCTTTAAATTTGACCCAATACGTTTCACAGCAGATAAGCCATATCAAAACACAACAAAACAATTTAGCTGTAGAGAGAAAGGATGGGTGAGGTAATAACTTTTATTAGACCAGCTTCTGTTGGTGAGGGAGATGAACTTTTGAGCTTACACGGAGCTTTAGCTATAGTAACGTGATATATCAGAGTTATGTGCAGGGTGTGTGTAGTATTTGCGTTGGTGTTTTGAGTTATTTTTACTTTTGGTTATCTTTTATGTGCTTTAAAATGATTCAGTAAGATTTTTAAGGGTTTGAAAAATTCCAGAACTGGTCGTCTTGTAGTATTTTAGTTCCTAGATAATGGAAATATCAGGAGATGATCTGATACTACATTACTTTGGCTCCATAAATGGCTCCCCAAGGCATTAAGACATGTAAAAAAACCTCATGAATCCAAACAGTAAAGTACTTGACTTTATTCAGGTTTATCTTCACATCACTTTCAGGTTTATTTTGGTTTCACAGGAACATCCTTACACAGCTGTAATACATGTAAAAGCAGCCATGCTTGGGATGGGGCAGCCGGAGGAGAGGAATAGTTTTGTGCCAGCAGCAGCAGCAGCAATACAAATGTGGTCCATTATTGTAGCTAGCAATATTTTTAGAAGTGCAAACAAGCACTTTGTCTTTGCTTTTTTTGCCCATATCGTTGCTGCTGCTTTCATTTCTCTAGAGAATTCTGCCCTTATAAAAGCCACAGTTGAATATAACTATAGTTGTATCTGTTTTTCTACCTCTTTTCTTTCTGGAGAGAAAATCTGTGTGGAGGCACAACAGTACAGACACAATCTTCCCTTGATTTGTGGACTGGCATACAAACTACTGGATTGCCATGGTCCTCTCCTAAATTGAAAGGACTGATTTCGTTAGTTGTGATATAATAATACATTTTGTCATTTAAAACAATAATTGTTTGTTTTGTTTACTTCATAAGATGTACTTTACTCCTTTTTTTTCTTTTAACACTTCTCTATACCTGGACAATGAAAATAGACTAGTTAGTTTCATTTCTGTTTCAAACCAGTTTCTAGTCAATTTCTCATGCTTTTGCCCAGCATTGCTGTATTTGAATTGTTAACAATGCAGGAGAATATTTTTTTTTTTTTTTTTTTTTTTTTTTTTTTTTTTTTTTTTTTACAAACACCTTTCTATTGGAATTGAAAGGGGAAATCTCTGCCACGCTTGTTTTTAATATAAAACCTAAATTTTGGCTAGTTTGACCTGGTGTCTGTGTGTAAGCGTCGCCTAGTAAGTAGGAGAGGGAACCCCACTGCAGACCCCTCTCCCCAAGCCTGGAGAGGGTGAAGAACCCCTAAGCAGAGGTGAGGCTGGGGACTACAGAGAGGCTGAAGTGAGGAAGGTGAGGGCTGATGGATGGGGAGGACTGTATTGATGGTGGATTCTGAACAGATGGGGTAAGTGCTGGGAGAGTGAACTGAGGGCAGTGGGGGTTGATGGGATGGGGGGTTGAATTGGTGAGGCTGAACTGATTAGGGGCAGAATTGAGGAAGGTTGGACGGGGACAGAACTGATGGGGGGCTGGAGAACAGGATTAATTGCTGGGCAGGAGCTGGGCAGATGTAGGGGTGAGAGCTCCTGCAGCAGGGGCCAAAAATCACCGTATCGGGTACGTGGGAGATTGAGCTGTTCAAAAACCAAGAGACTGACCTGAAAACTGCAGTATAATCTTTTTTTAGAATGTCGTGATTTTTGGGCCAATCTCATGGGGGGTCTGATTCATGATTTTTGATCTTTTGAAGCTGGCAATACTGGAAGTTTGACTTCTAATTTGACAGAGTCCCATTAATACAGAGGTTGGCAGCCTTTCAGAAGTGGTGTGCTGAGTCTTCATTTACTCACTTTAATTTAAGGTTTCGCATGCCAGGAATACATGTTAATGTTTTTAGAAGGTCTCTTTCTATAAGTCTATAATATATAACTAAACTACTGTTGTATGTAAAGTAAATAAGGTTGTTAAAATGTTTAAGAAGCTTCATTTAAAATTAAATTAAAATGCAGAGCCCCCTGGACCGGTGGCCAGAACCCGGGCAGGGTGAGTGCCACTGAAAATCAGCTCACGTGCTGCCTTCGGCGCGCATGCCATAGGTTGCCTACCTCTGCTTTAATAAGTTACACGATAGTGTTATAGCTACCATCTTAAGTCTTCTCTATACTAGAGAAGTTTGACAAAAATGTCTACATCAGTTCAGTTGCACAGCTGTTGGCAGTGTGGAATCCTAGTGCAGGCAGTTCTCCTGCACTCTCAGCTGTTTTCAGCAGTATGTTAATTAGACTTGCTCTGAGCAAGTTTAATTGACACACTGCTGAAAATAGTTGCCAGAGAAGAGAGCTGTCCACATTTGGGCTCCTAATGGTACTTACACAGGTGTGGCTGAACTGTTGTTAGCTACAGCAGGAACTATTTGTAAAAATTCCCTAGTGTAGGGAAGGCTTTACTTTCTGCATTTCCCTCTTATCCCAATCTTTCCAAAAACTCTCTTGTATACATGCCAGGCTAGGTGGTTAATTTGTGCTGTTCCCTTTATTAAAAATTACATTAAAAATCTTAGCAGCTGTTCACTGATGCACCTCTGTGGATCTTTAACAGCTTGTTGGGGACAGATTTAATTTCTCTGTGCCTTTTTAAAAAAAAATGAATCTTTTTTGCCCTATTTTTAATTGATCTTCTTGGACCTTAGTATCTCTGGACTTCCTCTTGTACTGTCTCTTCCTTTTTCACATGCTGTTCCTCTTTAATTTGGGTCTCCGAGTTGAGATGCAGCATTGCAGTAGATTTTGAGGGCACTATAAAAATGAGAAGATTTGACAGATAATTTACTCAAAGTTCACTTATGCCACTTCCACCAAGCAAATTGGTGGTATATATAAGCATACTTGCAAAGGCAGTGGATAAAATACCCAATAATGGTAACCATGTTTGAGTACCTGAGAGAGTTACATGTCTGAAGGAAGACTAGATTGCACAAAGAAGCTTGCTTTATTTGTTATTTATGTTCAAATCTTTATACAAGGGAGACACCTTCAGATAATACATGATGGCAGAGCTATTGTGATTCTAGAGCTAAGGTTGTGTTCCGTTCTGAAATTCAGCCTGTTTATTTTATTAAAAAGACAATGTGTCTGTCCTAATTTTTCAGCATATAATCTCTGAGTAAAGATTGAATTGTATGAGAATTTTTTTTAAAAAAAAGCGTTAATTCATTTCTAGGTTCTAATCAATTAAAAATTGTCTCCCAATAAGATGCACATTCTGAGCTTCATAAATTTTCATGACAATTTAGGTTAAAAAAAACTATAAACAATAGAAAATAAAAATGGTATGTATAATAAGAATTTGGGCTGCCTGGCATTGTGTAATTATTTTGTCAAATAAAAAGGAAAGTGTGTTCTTAGTCATAAATTAATCCTTATACGCTGTGGTTAGCTACTGGAGAATTAAATTCATGATGATCGAGTCCTCTATAATGTACCAATTCTTGGTTCATTGAAGACCAGAAACTCTGTGACACTTCAAAGTAACAGCTGCTATGTCTGGGATCCTGTTACACTGGTCTACAATTTTTGAGAAGTCGTCTGCTTCAGAGATAAAATGTGGTATTTATTATGTATTTTGATGTGCTGAATTCAAATATGACAATTAAAACAACTGATTGGCTACTGTTTCTAAGATATTTAAGTTTTTACATTTTATGTCTATGTATATTGTGTAGATAGTAGAGTTTTAATCATAAATTGTAAACCTAGGTCTTTTCATGTGTTTATGGTTGCTTTACATGATAATATTTCACCTGTCCTGTTTATGTAACACTTTAAAAATCAGCAAAAGGGTTATATAAATAAAATTTATTATGAAACAAAAGGCAAAAAACTATTATGTACATAGTTTAGTCCTATTCAGTGTCTACTCGGCGCTTCTTGGCTTGTCTCTTGTATTCATTAAATGGAGCATCTCTTGTCACTGTCCAGCAATAGTCTGCAAGCATTGATGGGCTCCATTTGCCCTGATAGCGTTTCTCCATTGTTGCAATGTCCTGGTGAAATGGCTCGCCGTGCTCATCGCTCACTGCTCTGCAGTTCGGTGGAAAAAAATCTAGATGAGAGTGCAAAAAATGTATCTTTAGTGACATGTTGCAACCAAGGCTTTTGTATGCCTTGAGGAGGTTTTCCACCAACAACCTGTAGTTGTCTGCCTTGTTGTTTCCGAGAAAATTTATTGCCACTAACTGGAAGGCTTTCCATGCCGTCTTTTCCTTGCCACGCAGTGAATGGTCAAATGCATCATCTCGAAGAAGTTCACGAATCTGAGGACCAACAAAGACACCTTCCTTTATCTTAGCTTCACTTAACCTTGGAAATTTTCCACGGAGGTACTTGAAAGCTGCTTGTGTTTTGTCAATGGCCTTGACAAAGTTCTTCATCAGACCCAGCTTGATGTGTAAGGGTGGTAACAAAATCTTCCTTGATTCAACAAGTGGTGGATGCTGAACACTTTTCCTCCCAGGCTCCAATGACTGTCGGAGTGGCCAATCTTTCTTGATGTAGTGGGAATCTCTTGCACGACTATCCCATTCGCAGAGAAAACAGCAGTACTTTGTGTATCCAGTCTGCAGACCAAGCAAGAGAGCAACAACCTTCAAATCGCCACAAAGCTGCCACTGATGTTGGTCATAGTTTATGCACCTCAAAAGTTGTTTCATGTTGTCATAGGTTTCCTTCATATGGACTGCATGACCAACTGGAATTGATGGCAAAACATTGCCATTATGCAGCAAAACAGCTTTAAGACTCGTCTTCGATGAATCAATGAACAGTCTCCACTCATCTGGATCGTGAACGATGTTGAGGGCTGCCATCACACCATCGATGTTGTTGCAGGCTACAAGATCACGTTCCATGAAGAAGAATGGGACAAGATCCTTTTGACGGTCACGGAACATGGAAACCCTAACATCACCTGCCAGGAGATTCCACTGCTGTAGTCTGGAGCCCAACAGCTAGACTAGAGCCAATCAACAATTTTAAGCATCATTTTCGTTCTCAGTGACCCAGAATTAGTAAAGTTTGACTACATTTATTTCAGAAGCATTTTGGCTGTACAGCAGTGTTATCTGTGAGCTATTCAGCTTAGGTGTACCTGGCCTTCATTAAAGCAATGACCACCAGTTTTTCAAGATCTGGGTGTTTTTCAAACTGTTCAGCTCGTTCTGGAGTGGAGGTTGTGAGCCAGCTGAATAGTTTCACAAAGAAGAGGAGCTGCAACAAAGTGCATCAGCTTCAACAAATATCAAAGTCTTCATAAAAATGCTCAACTGATTCAGAAGTAGATACTTTTCTTTGTGATAGGAGCCGTTGTGTCAGAGATTCTTGCTTAATTTGGTAACTTCATGCATCATAACTGAATACGTATGCACAGTGATTAGCTAATGGAGAGCATGAAAAAAATTATTTTCTTTAAGTACTGCAAAAAGTTTCATTTTTACAAAACTTCAACCAGTTCTACTTTTTAACACTTTAGGAGAACTGTGAAATACTGCCTGTTGTCACTTGCTCCTGGTAATGTGCACTCCATCCAGAACTGGGGCCTAATACAATAAAAAAGAAGAATGAGTATACTATTATATTATTTTTCTAGAGCTATGCAGATGGTAGGGAGGGATGTCTGATCTGTTTATGGTAGTAGGTAGTTTGGAGAACGGAGTTACTGAAAGGTTGGCACTCCGGCTGGCATGAATTCATGTTGTGGTGTGTTTTTGTATTGTATGGTAATGGTTCCAATAGTGAGAAATGTATTTCTGGGTGGAACAGGAGAAGTTTTGTGGTATTAAATACCTTAACTTTTCACTCACTCAGTTTTGGGTGAGGCATGTTATTACTCCTGAGGGCATTCTGCACAAAAAATTAAAAATTTTGCGCATAATATTTTAAAATTCTGCAAAATTCTGAATGTTTTATACTCCTGGGGGAATTCATGTCCCCTGCAGATTTCTTTGCTTCCCTGAAGAAAAATGACTTTCTGACAGGGAAGCAAAGGGAAGCTGCATTTATTTATTGACAAATAAAACTAAAATTCAGGATGTTAAAATATAGGGTGCAAATTTTTTAATTTTTTTGGCGCAGAATGCCAAAATGCTCACGAGTAGTTTTATTTGTCAATAAATAAATGCAGAGGCTCTAGCATGGCAATGGTGAGCACAGGCCATTGGCTGCATGAAGGTAGGAGATCATCCTGCAGCCTCTCCCCCCTCTACCCCGGAGACATGGACTCAGTGGTGAGACTGCACCCGACCCTGACACAGCACAAGGTCTGGGCCTGCCCCAGAAATATCTTGGGGCCCTGCCCCTTTGCATCAGGCACACCAGGTGTTGGGCAGGCAGGATCCAAATGTGGAGGAGCTCAGTGTGGGGGAATCCAGGTGTGTGGTGAGAGGATTCTCTGTGGAACAATCTGGGTGTAGGCAGCTCAGTGGGGGGGTCTAAATGTGGGGGGCTCTGAATGCACAGAGACTTATTGGGGGTGGGGTTCCAGGTGAAGGGGCAATGGGACTCTGCAGGGGCTTCCACTTGAAAGGTGTTGGGGCTAAGCGGAGAAGTCTGGGTGTGGGGGGCTCAGCAGGGGGGTCTGGATTCTAGGGGAGTGGGTCTTGGTGGGGTGGGGGTCTGGGTGCAGCTAATTGGGGGTCAGTGGCATGGGGGTCTAGATGTGGGGACTCAGGGTGGTGCCGGGGGTGGGGCTTGTCAGGGTGGGGATTTGAGTGCAGGAAGCTCAATGGGGGGTGGTCTGGGTGCAGGAGTAGGGGTCTGGAGGCAGGAGGCCTGGGGGCAGAGGGCTCCAGGTGCAGGGGTTTGAGGTTCAATGAGACTGGGTTTGGGTATGGAGGGCTAGAGGGGTTTTGGGTGTATGGTGTGAAGCTTGGTGGGCGTGTCTGCATATGGGACATCTTGATGCACGGGGACTGGGTGGATGGGGGAGCAGCTCCCTGTACAGTTGACCCCTCCCCTGCCGCTCAGGAGCAATGGGAGCAGGAAGCAGGGGAGGATGCTGAGCTTCCTGCAGCTAGGGGATGTTTCTGGGGGTGGGGTCTGACACAGCCCCAGCCACTTCTTGCTAGGGAAGAGGAAGTCCAGTCCTCTTCTGCGTCCAGCCCAGTCAGGACTAGCAGCTGATGCCAGCTCAGGGTAGGAGCCACTGGCTGGGGTGTCCCCAGCCCTGTGGTGATTTTCCTCTGTCTTGCTGCTCCGGGTTCCTGAAATGATGTATCTGCGCAGCTAGAGAGTGGTGTGTGACTGCTCTTGCAGCTTTCCTTTGCTTTCCTGTCAGAAAGTCATTTTTCTGCTGGGAAGCAAAGAAATCTGCAGGGGACATGAATTCTGTGCATTCACAGTGGTGCAGCATTTCTCCAGGAGTAATGTTATATACACAACCTTAACTCACATACATTATAGCTTTATTTTGTATTAGTATTAATCCCAACAACTTTCTATCATGCTATTGTTTTTCTGTGCATGTTAGTCATATTTGATTTTACTAATTCAGAAATTTTAATTGTGTTTTGGCATAACATCCAGAATAGTCTCACAAGGATGGTTTTAATGAATTATACTTCTTGAATGGTATTTTACTTTGTGGAGCCTTTTCTTAGTCGTTGTCAACAAACTTGGAAAAAAAGAATTATTATTTATATTTCTGTTTTAAAAATTCACAAAGATCTGTTTAATTAAAAGGGAACCTCATTTACCACCTTGAACTGTTTCTCTGTGTAACTAAAGCATGGGAGACATATCAATCTATCTTATTTCCAATAGGCTGCATTTGCTGGTGCATGCAGAGTAAGTCACTGCAGTGATTTATCAAAAATAATTTTACTGCAGACACTTCAGAATTTTCAACACACAAAGTTAATTTAATACAGAATAAAATCATTCCATTTTGTTTCCCTTATTGATTGGTGTTAATAGTAATTTTGCAGCATGTGGTTGTGCAGAAAATTTTAATTTCTTCAAGCGAGTGTCTTGCAAGAAAATGTTTTTATCATCTGTCATTTAGTTATTTTTTCTTTCGTGTAGTAGACCTAATACTAATTTCATTTTCATAATGCTCTGGAGGTAGTGTTTGCATGCATGCATTCAGCCCTTCAGTTACTATACAACATCTAGTGTTAGCCAGTTCAGAGTCCATTGATTGACAAGACATATAAATAAAACTGAACTAAGAATTTTTTTAATTGCCATTTTGTATTCCATCCTTCTGCTTATAATAATTTTAAACATAGAACTGGATTCCGTTCAGACAAGAGCTAGAAAATTCAAACGTAAAACTTTTCATTGCACCTCCCACTAGTTCTGTTTTGTATGTAGATAACAGCAAATATGATAATATGTAGGATTCTGCACTGTTTTAAGGCAACTTGCAATATCTAGCACAACTTCATTAGTTAACTATGAAGCTAAATTGGATTCTCTGAGTTTTAAATCTGACTCCTACTGATATTTTTACATAGTCTGTAACTTTTTGGAATAAGTTAATGTATAAGAAATTGATTTAAAAAGTGTAACTTCATTTGAATTAATTGACAGAACCAGTGAAATCATTTTGTTCAACTGAGACTGTAATGACTCCTCTTGGGACTTTTTTTTTCCCCTTCAGAGGTCCTTAAGATACAGTTTATCGATAAATTATAACTGCTCTTTCAAGGCCAGCATGAACTATTGTCAGTTTTTTACTCAGGGAGTCTTTAATTTATGAGTCTTTCACGTGGTAGGATGTAAGGCAGGGGTGAGCAAACTACGACCAATGGGAGCTTTGGAGAAGGTACCCGCAGGTAAGGGTAGTGTGTGGAGCCCTCTGCCCCACCCCCACCCCCCAGGGGCCACAGGAGCATGGTGCTGCCCATTTCCGGAACGGCATGGGGCCAGGGCAGGCAACCTCCTGCTCTGAGCCCCCTCCCGCACTCCGCACCCCTCCCTGCACCCCAACTCTGTGTCCTGAGCCATCTCCTGCACTCTGCACACCCTCCTGCACCCCATTCCTCTGCCCTGAGCCCCTTCCTGCACCCCAACTCCTTGCCCTGAGCCCCTTCCTGCACACCGCACTCCCTTCTGCACCCCAACCTCCTGCCCCAACCCTACATTCATGGCCCTGCATGCAATTTCCCCACCCCAATGTGACCCTCGGGCCAAAAAGTTTGCCCACCCCGGATGTAAGGGCTCCTCCTCAGAATGACCATCTAGTTCTGCTTTTCTAAAGGACTGTCAGATCAGACACTGTTTCTATAATTTTATATTTCAACTCTTAAAAAATAATAGATATCCAGGCCCTGATAGTGGGATATCTGTGACAAACCAGATCTTATGCCTCCAAAGGTACAGTATACCCCAGTTTACCAGTTTTTCCTTTAATCACCACTCCTATAACAGACAGCACTTGTAATAAAATAAAAGCAGGTTTATTTGAGAAGGGAGAGAGATTCCACTAGAAACATGAGTGTGGTGAAAAAAAATGGTTACAATGCAAAACACAATCATAAAATGTGAACCTTGCTCTCTCTGTATTAATAGTTTCTTTCCCTATATAATAAAGTAGGTCCCGCCCCCCCACTGCTTGCCGGAGTTCAGTCTGTTGCAGAGCTGGCTGGCTTCACAGGAACCAACATCCAGTTTTTCATAAGAACACATTGCGCCTCAAGATGCCTCCTCCATGAAAGGATTTTTCCCTCCTCTGTGTTATACTGAAAGTGAAACAGCCTTTTGTTTCTATTCATGGACAGGGCAAACCCCCTTTCTTACTGTAACATTCCTTTTTTATCTTTAGGAGGTTTCAAATTTTTGCACTTGTGTCTGATGGTTTTCCATTGAAAGTCTTGGGGTTGACCAAGGCCAAACAAATGAGCTTTGCATTGCATCACCAGTTGAACAGAGTGGGGTGAATGGGTCATCACTCAGACATAGACTCATAGGTCAGAAGGGACCAATATGATCATCTAGTCTGACCTCCTGCACAAGGCAGGCCACAAAACCCTGCCCATACACATTTATAACAACCCCGAACCCATGACTGAGTTATTGAAATCCTCAAAATTGAGATTTGAAGACCTCAAGCTGCAGGGAATCCACCAGCAAGCGACCCATGCCCCACGCTGCAGAGGAAGGCGAAAAACCTCCAGGGCCTCTGCCAATCCGCCCTGGAGGAAAATTCCTTCCCGACCCCAAATATGGCGATCAGCTAAACCCTGAGCATGTGGGCAAGACTCACCAGCCAGCACCCAAGAAAGAATTCTCTGCAGTAACTCAGTTCCCATCCCATCCAACATCCCCTCACAGACCATTGAGCAGACTTATCTGCTGATAATCCAAGATCAATTGCCCAAATTAAACTATCCCATCATAACATCCCCTCCATATACTTATCAAGCTTAGTCTTAAAGCCAGATAAGTCTTTTGCCCCCACTACTTCCCTCGGAAGGCTGTTCCAGAACTTCACTCCCCTAATGGTTAGAAACCTTCGTCTAATTTCAAGTCTAAACTTCCTAATATCCAGTTTGTACCCATTCGTCCTTGTGCCTACATTAGTACTAAACTTAAATAATTCCTCTCCCTCCCTAACGTTAATCCCCCTGATATATTTATATAGAGCAAGCATATCCCCCCGGAGTCTTCTTTTGGCCAGGCTAAACAAGCCAAGCTCTTTGAGTCTCCTTTCATAAGGCAGATTTTCCATTCCTCGGATCATCCTAGTAGCCCGTCTCTGAACCTGTTCCAGTTTGAATTCATCCTTCTTAAACATGGGACACCAGAACTGCACACAATATTCCAGGTGGGGTCTCACCAGCACCGTATATAACGGCACTAACACCTCCTTCTCCTTGCTGGAAATACCTCGCCTGATGCATCCTAAAACCGCATTTGCTTTTTTAACAGCCATATCACATTGGCGGCTCATAGTCATCCTGCTATCAACCAATACCCCAAGGTCCTTCTCCTCCTCCGTCGCTTCCAACTGATGCGTCCCCAACGTATATCTAAAATTCTTATTATTAATCCCTAAGTGCATGACCTTGCACTTTTCACTATTATATTTCATCCTATTACTATTACTCCAGTTTACAAGGTGGTCCAGATCTTCCTGAATAGTATCCCGGTCCTTCTCCGTGTTAGCAATACCCCCCAGCTTCGTGTCATCCGCAAACTTTATTAGCACATTCCCGCTCTTTGTGCCAAGGTCAGTAACAAAAAGGTTAAATAAGATCGGTCCCAAAACCGATCCTTGAGGGACTCCACTAGTAACCTCCTTCCAGCCTGACAATTCACCCTTCAGTACGACCCGCTGGAGTCTCCCCTTTAACCAGTTCCTTATCCACCTTACAACTTTCATATTCATCCCCATCTTTTCCAATTTAACTAACAGTTCCCCATGCGGAACCGTGTCAAACGCCTTACTGAAATCGAGGTAAATTAGATCTACCGCATTTCCTTTGTCTAAGTAATCCGTCACCTTCTCAAAGAAGGAGATCAGGTTGGTTTGGCACGATCTACCTTTAGTAAAACCATGTTGCAATTTGTCCCAATTACCATTCACCTCAATGTCCTTAACTACTTTCTCCCTTAAAATTTTTTCCAAGACCTTACACACTACAGACGTCAAGCTAACAGGCCTATAATTACCCGGATCACTTTTATTCCCTTTCTTAAAAATAGGAACTACGTTAGCAATTCTCCAGTCGTACGGTACAACCCCCGAGTTTACCGATTGCTTAAAAATTCTCGCTAACGGGCTCGCAATTTCACGCGCCAGTTCCTTTAATATCCTCGGATGGAGATTGTCCGGGCCCTCCGATTTTGTCCCATTAAGCTGTTCAAGTTTGGCCTCTACCTCAGATGCGGTAATATCCACCTCCATATCCACATTCCCGTTTATCATCCCTCCATCATCCCTAAACTCCTCACTAGTCTTATTAAAAACTGAGGCAAAGTACTTATTTAGATATTGGGACATATTATCCCCTGGTGGCTAATTTTTACTACCAGTACATAAAACATACTTTCATTATAAATACATTATTCCTTAATTGTTACCTGTACATACATCTCGAGATGATTATGAATCTTGACAAGTTATGCACTTTCTGTAGATATCTCACATTACTCTTTATGGATAAATATCCTGTAAGATGTGTTCGGTGGAGTGTGTGTGTCTGGTTTGAGATGAGAGTTCTTTGCAAAGAACAGGAGACTCTTTCTTTGCCAAGGAGTCTCTATGTCAAAATTAGATTCCCCAGTTGCTGCTAGGTGATTATACAGCAGTTGTAATCAAGACAGCATTCTTTTTCATCTGCCTTTGGCTGAGAAGAAGGGACCACTTTGGCCAGATGTTCCTCTTTCTACTGCAATAGATGCCTTTGTAACCACTAAACTAGATGACTGTGCTGTGTTTTGCATAGGGCTATACCTTAAATGTTAAATCATCCTGGAGATTAAAGCAATTGTACCAGGTGGTGGTGGTGGTGTGTGTGTTTGTGTGTGTAATTTGATTGAAATTTCTATACCAGTAAAAGCTCTACTGTAGACACAGTTATACTAGGCTAAGTGTTTTTGCCACTATAGCTTATTTTGCTCAGGGAACATCTGTACTGGCAAAAATACACTTGTCATTGCGCTGGGATTGTAGCTGTACCAGCAAAACTCCTCTAGTGTAAACCCTGGCTTAAGTGTACAGTTTTTGGGATAAGCATGACAGAAGTACTTTGCAGTTTGTGCTTGTATAGTTGCCAGGTTAAGGTTAAGGTGTTGATATAGACCTAATACCTGCCTATTTGTGAAACAGCCTGGCTCCCCATGTCACAGTTCTTGAGCTGCAGTCTCTTTGGTTTAAAAGAGAAGGAACTGTTTTCAGTATGTTCTCCAAGTAGAACCTTAAAGATACACTTTTGGCTTATGGGTCATGCAGCTATTTTAAATTAAGTCTCTGGGCTGAAGTTGCCTCCTTTTGCTTATGTATTATGCTGCCTAAAGTCTCTATTTGGTCAGACACTTACTTTAGATTTTCTGCTATTCTCTGTTTGCCTTGGTTGTTCCTTGGTGCCATGGAGGCTGTGCAGAGTGTATTTTCATACAGCAGTATTCCATGAAACCATGTTAGATAGAATCATAGAGTATTAGGGTTGGAAGAGACCTCAGTTCAACTCCTTGCTCAAAGCAGGACCAACACATGCACTGGAGGGACAGTATATTACTCCTGATGGAATTCTGTGCCAAAAGAAATCCAAAATTTTGTGCCCAAAATTGCAAAATTCTGTATATTTTATTTGTCAAAATAATGCAGTATAATCACACCAGTTTCATTTATTATGGTAATTTTTAAAGCTACTATACAGCAAAAAAAATCACAATAACTGTTCAGCATTTCCTAAACACATGAAAATTAAGTTACAAATACATGGTAACTAATATCCTGCATTTCAGTTATAAGCCTGGATTTTCATTAAAATTACATTACTTTTATTTTGGTGTTTGGTGTTCTGCAAAGTAGAATGTCACTTTAAATTGCTCAGACTTTCACACATGAAAGTCATACAGTTTTGCGTATCATTTTCCTGCATTTTTTTTTAATGGATAAGTAAAATAGATCCTGAGCTGTTATCTAACCCGATTGTGCCTCTCTGGCACAGGAAAAAAAGCAAGAAAGCACATAGACCTTCCTAGCTGAGGATTCGGTTACTGTCATTTACAAAAAGAACAGGAATACTTGTGGCACCTTAGAGACAAAGAAATTTATTTGAGCATAAGCTTTTGTAGGCTAAAGCCCACTTCATCAGATGCATGCAGTGGAAAATACAGCTTTAGCCCATGAAAGCTTATGCTCAAATACATTTCTTACGGCTTGGCTACACTGGAGAGTTGCAGCGCTGGTGATGGGGTTACAGCGCTGCAACTCACTCTGTGTACACACTTGGAAAGCCCAGCCAGCG
>NC_133790.1:25777464-25795529 GCF_003597395.2 Chelonoidis abingdonii
TTTTGAAAAGCACGTTGCAGCCACTTGAACGCTGGGATAGCTGCCCACAATGCATCACTCCCAACAGCACTGCAACTGCTGCAAATGTGGCCACACTGCAGCGCTGGTAGCTGTCAGTGTGACCACACTGCAGCACTGTTCCTACACAGCTGTACGACCACAGCTGTAACTCCCAGCGCTGCACATTTCCAAGTGTAGCCATGGCTTTAGTCTCTAAGGTGCCACAACTACTCCTCTTTCTTTTTGCTGAGACAGACTAACACGGCTACCACTCTGAAACCTGTCATTTACAAGGCTCCTTTACTGCACTCTGGCAAGGTAAAGAAGCCTTAATTGATTAAGAATGGGAAGAACTAACTAACAATGGGAATATTAGCAGCCTGCTTTGTTAGGCCTGGTCTACATTGCTGTAACTTCCTCGCTCAAGGGGGTGAAAAAACACCTCCCTGAGCTCTGCGAGTTTCAGCGCTGTAATGTGGCAGTGTAGACAGCGCTGGTAGCTACTCCCCTCTTGGAGGTGGGTTTTTTTATAGTGCTGGGACAGCACTCTCCCAGCTCTGGTGCCGCGACTACACAACCACGTTAAAGTGCTGCTGTGGCAGCACTTCAACATTCCTAGTAAAGACACGCTCTTAGTTGTTACATTTCTGCTCAGCCTCAGGGATAGTAGAGCCTGCTTTATTCAGCCCTTCGCCTCTAAACCCAGGATGCAGCAACAGTGAGCGAGAGGGACAGAGTGTCTGTCTCTCTCTTTCTCTTGTTCGCACAGAAGCATTGGCCCAGCCCCACATCTGTAACATCTCTCCAGGGAGGCAAAGAGGCATGCCCAGCCTCACTCCTCGCAATGATCTTCTCCCTGCTGCACGCTGCTCCCAGCAGATGCTCCCGGGCTTTTGGGAAAGGGGCGTGTGTTCCCCACAGATTTCTTGGCTCCCCCATTTTGCTATGGGGAAGCCGAGAAATCTGCAGAAGATATTAGTTCTATGCCCCCGCAGGGCCACAGAATTCCCCTAGGAGTAGTGTGTACTTTGGGTACTCTTTAGCCACTGTTGTAGAAGAAAATTAGTGAAAAATGTAAAGTGAAGGAGAGTATAAGACCAGATCTTCCATCTAGCAAATAAAACCTGGGTTAGATATGGAGTGAATTGGGGAAACCCATCGCTTTTTGCTTCGAGGTTGGGTGGGTCATATTTATTCTTTCAACTTCTCTTGTCCTTAAGCCTTCTCCATACTATACTTTAAACTCTGCTAGCAACAGATGTGTTTAGACAAATCTCTTCTGAACAGGCAGAACCATTTTTCAGATCTCATCTGGAAAGATATGTTTTCTTCCTTTAAAAATAAATATTGATAGCAGATTTCTATCACGTTTCCTTTGGCCAGTGTGTCCAGGCACTTTGTTTTATCCCTCTGCAAACCATGTTTGAACAGCATAATAAAACTACATAGACTCCCAGCAGATCTGGTTCCAGGCACCAGTGGAGGAAGCACATGCCTGGGGCAGCATAGTCCGGGCAGCTTTTTGTTGCTTCTGCAGTTCGGGCGGCCGTCTGAGCAACTTTTTCTTGCTTGGGGCACCAAAAATGGTAGAGCTGGCCCTGACTCCTAGGGACATGGTGATAAATTAGCAGGGTTCCGAGGAGGAGGAAGAATAAAATATATAGACGCCGGTAGGAAAAACTGTGCTAATAAGAACAGTTGTTACTGTCATGGTTTCAACTGTACTGTACATAATCCCTTTGGGTACATCTACACGGCAAAAAAACAACCAAACAAAACCTGAAGCAGCAACTCTCAGAGCCTGGGTCAATAGAGTCGGCCTTGCACTACGGGGTAAAAATAGCAGTGAAGATGTTCCTGCTTGGGCTCTGAGACCCACTCCTTTTGCTGCGTTTCACACCTTCTTCTAATCTGTTCCGTAAGCCTCCCAACCTTCTAATTCAGAGGACCCTAGACTGTGGGGTGTGACCCCCTAGGAGGGCATGAGGAACATTCAAGGGGACATGGCTGGGGCCTGGGCCAGCCCCTACGGGGGGGTGGGGAGAGAGTGCCACCTAGCTCCACTCCTAGCCCTGGCTCAGGGCCCTGGCTGCCAGCCCTGTGCCCGGGGCTCTGTGCCTGGAGTCCTAGCTGCCAGCTTCAGACCCGCCCCCAACTGTGGCCCCAGTCTCGACCCCCCCCCCCTTATCCCTGTCCACATCCCCCAATCCTGGAGCCACAGCCCTGCTCTTGTCCCAGCTTGGGCGGGGGAGGTAGGGAGTACAGGGGTAAGGAGGGGTGAGATCAGAAGTTTGGGGACCACTGTTCTAATTTGTTAGAGAGTGCAGCATGCTTCCTGCATTGAGCTTTTAGAGCCATAGTCTGGATTCTCTAGGGAGATAGTGTGCATCTGTTGTGAGCAGAGAAAAACAGGTAATTCAGGGAACTGCTCTCAGTTTAGTGAGCTAGGAAAATTCCTGAAGAAACCTGCCATTGTGGAAAGAAAGAGTGTCTTGTTGAGAGAGACCCATTGTTTCGGCCATGTACATTGCTTAAAACAGTATTATGTTGTTAGACATGTAAATATTGCTAGCAACTAACTATTGTATAGTAGACAGTATAATTTGCTTTAAATTCATGAGTGATATGTCGTCATAAGTTTCAAAACCATAATTTATAATAACAAGAGTCATGTGAAGGAAAACAGATGCATTAGGAAATTAATGTCATCACTGTTTATTTGTATTCTGTTAGTGTTCACACTGTGATGTGCACATTCTAAACATGTGGGAAGAAACAGTCCCTACCCTGAAGAGTTTACAGTTTAATGAGATACATAATGTAAAAAGGATGTAGGAGAGGGATATAATGATACAACTTTTTTTTGTAAATATCAGCTATCTTTGACTCTGACTTTCTATGAACTTAGTCATTATTCACTGACTAATTCTTATAAGCATTATGGTACAAGAGAGGCTTGAAGTAGAGAATGGTGGATCAGTTCAGGTAGTGTAGAAGCAAGTGCAAAGATTGTGTAGGAGAAGCAGTTAAATACAAAATCAAGACTGGCATTACTGATGGCACAAAGGAGGTGGATTGTGATATGTAGAGACCGAAGGAGGTAAATTGGAAGGGGCAGAGTTGTGGAGAGCTTTGAAGGTGAATGCTAAGAACTTGAATTTAATTTAATGTCTTAAGAATTTACTGAATTAACATTTAAATTGTAATAAGTAATTGATGTTTTAATTATTTTGTAGATGCCTGATGGATAAAAACTTCATAAGGATTGGAAAATGGTTCATCAGGCCTTATGAGAAGGATGAGAAGCCTATTAACAAAAGGTAAGGAAATGCCTTTTAGCAAGTACTAGGAGGTCTCTGGAATAATGTCAGTGTTATTGTTCAAGTTCTGACAGTGTGCTCGTTTTCTTTAGGTTGTGGTTCCTTCCCTCTGCTCTGCCTGCAATCTCTTTTTTTGGTAAAAGAAGCTTTTTTCTTTCAAGTAGCTGCAGTGGCGATATTTCAGTAGATGTTGAGATCATGTTAGTTTTGCTAATTTGGGCTGGAAAGTAATGTTTATTTAATCTTTCATTTCCACAGATTTTCTCTGGCTTTGAACTGTGTCTGTATTTTGGTGCCTGTTATAAAGTAGATTTTAGATAGCCATGAACAGGTATTGTTTCCAAAGATTTACTCTAATCCCAAAATTACAGTGGTGTGAAAGAAACCATTTTGTTCTGGCTTGTGAATTTCTCTCTGAACAGAGAGAAGCACAGTATTAGCATTATTTGTTATTTAGTGGGTTAATGTATGAGCATTTCACCTCTGGAGAACCAAATTTAAAATTCTCACTTAGTGCACAAATGAAATGTACTTGACAGTCTCATGCTATTTCCTGGTGAGCATCGATCCACATCACTAAAGCATCTGGCATAGCTAGCAGTCTCTGATCCAAACTGAATCAGAATTAGAATGGAAAGTGTTTATAAATCAGGACTGAGGTACACTGGCACTCTGAGTGGGGTGTCAGTGGCATGAAGCCCTATTAACCCTTAATTACCTATATGCCAATGTTAGGAGTCTGGGTGACAAGAGGAATTGGAGGGTTCGCTCATTTCTGAGCATGAATTTCAGTCTAGTTGGTATTACTGAAATCTGGTGGGATAATTCACAGGTAATGCCATTTTTGACATAGAGTGCCATTCCCTCGTCCCCTTTTCCCCACTCGATGCTTCCTAAACAGTTTATAACGATTTATTTTAACATTCCAATCAATGATTATAACCTGTTTTCAGAATAATTGAATGGGGAAAAGGGAAGGGGGAATGGCACTCTATGTCAAAATGACATTACTTGTTTCTGAGTCACTGAGAACTTGGAGGAAGGAAATGATCCTGAATGCTTATGGACCAATGTCCTAACACATAAAGCACAATATGGAGTATTAGGTAGTGGCTATTAGATACCAATAAATCACGCTAGGGAACAGGATGGCTGCCTTCTTATGCACCTATCTATAATGTGTAGGAAAACAGAGATGTGTGATTATGAGGGACATTAATTTGAGTGACACATGCTAGAAGTCTTATGGTGCCAACGCTAAAAAAACTGATAAATAATGCATCACAGAACTAAAAATGTATGGTAGCTTAGAAACAAGTGATCGTGACCACTTTCAGAAAGCTGAAAACAAGTATGAGCCAAATCAGCTGGGATAAAGAATGTAGTCATAAAATGTGAGTGATAAAACAATTCCCAATTAAGTACACTGTACTATATGCCCCAGAAAGCCAAAATCAAGGAAGAAGGCTGTGTTGGTTAAAAACTGATGTGATTTAACAAATGGAAGGAAGGGGAAGTTGATAGTGATGAATATAAAACAGACGCTAGGAAATGTAGAAAATTGATAAGGGAAGCATTGGGACACAAGGAAAAATCTGTTGCCAGCAGAGTTAAGGACAATAAGAAGATTTTAAAGAATATTAGGAGTAAAAAGAATCTTAACAGTGGTATTGGTCCATTACTAGATGTAAACGGTAGAATTATCAATAATAATGCAGAAAAGGCACATACAGGCAAATAAATATTTTTGTTCTATATTTGAGGGAAAAACAGAAGATGTAGTCATATCATATGATAACACTCTTTCCATTCCAGCAGTATCTCAGAAGGGTATTGAACAGCAGCTATTAAAGTTAAACATTTTAAAATCAGCAGATCTGTATAACTTGCATACAAGAGTTTTGAAAAAGCTGGCAAAGGAGCTTGCTGGACCGTTAGTGTTGATTGTCAATAAGTCTTGGAACACTGGGGAAGTTCCAGAAGTCTGGAAGAAGGGGGACAAAGAGGACCCAGGGAATTATAAACCAGTCAATACTGGGAAAGATACTGGAAGAAATTATTAAACTATCACTTTGTAAGTACCTAGAGAATAATAGAGTTATAAGGAGTAGCCAACATGGATTTGTCAAGAACAAATCATGCCAAACCAACCTAATTTCCTTTGGCAGGATTACTGGCCTAGTGATGAGGAAGCAGTAGACATGTTATATCTTGATTTTAGTAAGACTTCTTACACAGTTGCACATGACATTCTCATAAGCAAACTAGGGAAATGTGGTCTAGATGTAATTACTATAAGGTGGGTGCACAACTGGTCAAAAGACTGTATTGAAAAAGAGGTTATCTATGGTTTGCTGTCACACTAGGAGAGTGTGTCTCGCGGGATCCTTAAGGGGTCAGTCTGGGTCTGGTACTATTCAATATTTTCATTAATAACTTGGATAATGAAGTGGAGAACATGCTTATAAAATTTGTGGATGATACCAAGATGGGAGGGGTGGCAAGCACTTTGGAGGACAGTATTAGAATTCAAAATGACCTTGACAATTTTGAGACTTGGTTTGAAATCAACAAAATGAAATTCAATAAACATAAGTGCCAAATATTTCACTTAGGAAGGAAAAATCAAATGCACAACTACAAAACGAGAAATAAATGGCTGAGCAGCAGTATTACTAAAAAGACCTAGGGGTTATAGCGGGATCACAAACTGAATACGACTCAGCAATGTGATGCTGTTGCAGACAAGTCTAATATCATTCTGGGATGTATTAGTAGGAGTGTAAAACACAGGGGGTAATTCTCCCCATCTACTTGGCATGTGCGAGACCTCAGCTGGAGAACTGTGTCCAGTTCTGGGCACAGCAGAAAATCTGACTTATGAGGAAAGGTTAAAAAAAACTGAGAATCTTTAGTTTTGAGAAAAGAGGACTTATGAGGATAACAGTCTTCAGATATGTTAAGAGCTGTTATAAAGAGGACTGTGATCAATTGTTTAGATGAGGAGATTTAGGTTCGATATTAGGAAAAAGCTTTCTAACTCTAATGGTAGATAAGTTCGGGAATAGGCTTCCAAAGGAGGTTGTGGAATCCCTGTTGTAGGTTTTTAAGATCTGTTAGAATAAACAACTGTCAGGGATGGTCGGGGTTTAAGTTTAGGTTTGTACAGGGAGGCTGGACTTGGTGGCTTCTCGAAGTCCTTTCCAGCCCAACATATATATGGTTCTATAAAAAAGCTAATGCTGTGCCAATATTTTAAAAGGGTAAATAGGATGACATGGGTAATTATAGGCCTGTCAGTCTGATGTCGATCCTGAGTAAGATAATGGAGTGGCTGATGTGGGACTCAATTAATAAAGAATTAAAGGACGGTAATATAATTAATGCCAATCAATGTGAGTTTTTGGAAATAGATCCTGTCAAACCAACTTGATATCTTTCTTTGATGAGATTACAGATTTGGTTGATAAAGGTAATAGTGTTGATTTAACATACCGTATATACTCAATCATAAGATAGTTCGTTTATAAGCTGACCCCCCCCCCTCAAGATTGATAAGTAAAAATGGAAATTTTTTATGACCCATTCATAAGCAGACTCTATAATTCAGGGGTCAGCAAACTTTGGCTCCTGGGCCATGAGGATAAGCCGCTGGTGGGCCGAGATGGTTTCTTTACCTTGAGAGTCTGCAGGCATGGAGGTAAACCTTAGTAAACAAAGTGTCTGGGTGTGCCAACTGCTTACCCTGATGGTTCGAGACAGCAACTGGTGGGGAAATTTTTTGGCGGGGAGAAGCTGGGGGTCGGGAGTAACCCCTGTGACCACCCTCCACATGACCCCACCCCTAGCCCGGGACCCCCACACTCTCCCCATCCCATCCCTTCCCACCTTTTCTGGAGAGGGCCAGGGGAGGATATCTCTGGCATGGCTGGAGCTGCTCTGGCAGGCTGGGCAACACGTCCGGAGCCTGCTCTAGCGGGCCAGACTGAGCGGCATGGCTGCAGCATATGCCAGCGGACTGGGCCGGGTGGCATGACCGCAGTGTGCTCTGGCACCCGGGCTGCACAGCCACAGCCTGCTCTGGGGGGCGGGGCCGAGCGGCATGTGTGCAGCCTGCCAGCCCTGGAGATGCAGCTACTTCAGGGGCTGGGGGGAGAGCAGTGTGGTCAGAAGTGGAGAGGCTCAGGCCTTGCCTCTTCCCTTCTGGTTGTGTTGCCTCTCCTTGTTCCCTCTGTTGTGGGGAGGGACTGTATCCCACCTCTCCCTCTCTATACCCTTTCATAAGCCAACCCCCTTCTCTAGTGCTTCCCTTTTTTACTTAAAAAAAAAAAAATTGGCTTATGAATGAGTAACTCAGGCTCGTGGGGCTTGGACTAAGGGGCTGTTTAATTGCTGTGTAGACGCTTGGGCTGCAAAGTGGATATGTCCCAGAGCTTGGACTGCAGCCTGAGCCCGACTGTCTACACCGCAGCTGAACAGCCCCATAGGCTGAGCCCCGTGAGCCTGAGTTAGCTGGCATGGGCCAGCTGCTGGTTTTTAATTGCAGTGTAGACATACCCAGAGTGACATATCTGGAATCTTATTATGTATATTCTGTGTCTTAATTGTGTTAATATATATGCCTGCAGACATACCACATTTTGCTGTAATCCTGTGAGATTTCATCAAGGGGAGCTGAGCTGGGGCAGTACTTGGATAGGCCAAGTTTGGCTGTTGGTTATATGTATTGTTTTGCGAACATCAAAATAGGGGTTTTGACAAATGCCAAGATCATTAAGATTTCAAAAACCTGAAGAACTGCTTCTATTTGTGTATCTTTGGAAATTGTTCCTCCACCCCATGGTTTTTTTGGGAACAATCATGAATAGGAATCCTCCATGGAACATCTAGATGCTTACTTAAGTGATGTCTATGATTCATGAGGTGTTACTTTTCCCAGTGTATCAGTATTAAATGTATTCCCCAACATAGTCCTGGAGGATACTTGGCCTCATTTTAGATGAGGTTGGGAACAGAGTTCCTGATTACTTATACTGTTAAAAATGCCTGGGCATTTTTTGGGAGGAAGAGTAGACATGTAAATTCTGGTGTGCTGATTAAATTTCAAATTGGGTAGTTACATTTTGTTTACATAAACTACTCCTGCGGTTCTGGGTGAAAACTATATTCTTTATTTCCTGTCCTAAAACTATTATACTATATTGCTGTAAGCTATTTAACTAGCTGACACTTTTCATCTCAGAGGTGGCTGCATTTCAGTGATGAGTTAAGCTGGCTTATCAATTTCTTTCTACAATGTTTTACGTGTATGATTAATAATAATGAATGTAAAACTACCACTATGCACAAATTCCAAATCTTTATTATTACTTTTATTCAGTATGGATGAAGGCATACAACTCCTGGTCTTTAAGGACTGTCCCTTTACTTTAAGTCCACTCTGTCTCTGTTGTCTGTGTAGGTTCTTATCATTATTCACCATATTAACTGATCTCTTTCTATCTCACTCTGCCTTCCCTGCCGCCTAGAGATAAAGTTTTTTTTTATAGCAATTTTTGCCAGTAATTTCTGTTGGTACAGGTATGTGTTGAGCTTAACCTTTCCATCTCAAAGTCTGACTTTACTTCAGAGTTAACTTGAGTTTTCTGCTCTCCAATTAACTCTTCCTAGCTCAAATGAGAGAGGCCACACTATGGAACATCACGAAAGCACCACAGAATGATTTTGTTAGCAGCACAGGGTGATTGTCTTAGCAACTGAGGAGTTGTGCTAACTTGAGCTCAGCCTATATGGGGTGGCAGCTCAGCCAACTCCAGTTAAAAGCATCACCATGCTTGAGTTAAGGGAATCCAATTAGAAACTCAAGAAAATAGTTTGAAGGACTCTTTTCATCATTGATTAGGTACCACATCAACCCCTTTTTTGCATGAGTTTACATGTACATTTGACCTAAGATATTGGATCACTAGCAGCTTCCAACAAAGGTGGGCTGAGCTTTCCTTACAGAATTAAGTATTCTACCAAACATAAAAGGTTTGGCAGTCACTGTTGAGATTATTCCAGCTCCTTGAAATGTAAGGGCTCAATTCTTAGACCCAGTAACCTAAATTTAAAAAAAAAAAAAAACTTAAAATTTGACTATCCCATTAAAAAACACTCAGGATTTCTAGAGAATTGTTTAATTATGTGCAAATAATAAAGATGAGATGCCCTGGTTGCAACATCTTATGGCGCGTGGCAAGAGGCCTATCCACATGATGTGCTATATTCTCCCTTTTTCCCTGTTTATGGCCACCATCCTCCTTCTTCGAGAGATTTCCCTGCAGGTGCTCCACTCCAGGTCAAGGTCCCCTGTGCCCTTGATCAGAGATTTTCGCAGCAATGCCCGTATGGGCTGCACACGCATGGTGACTGCCTTGCATGTCACCAGTGCATCAGCAGCGCATGCGTGGCTTACACTCCCCAGTTCCTTCTCCACCATCCCTGACTTGAAACTGAGTCTAGCAGTCCCACTACTTTTTGCTTCTTCATAGCCTTTTCCTTAGACAAAGTTGTAGCAGTTAGTTTTTTGCTTATTTAGATAAGTTTTCATTAGTACCTTACATCTCTCACCCCCAAATGTCTTTACCTCAGATTTAGTGACCTAAAAATGCCTGGTTCACCAGGTTTCAAGAGATGCATAATGTTCAGAGACGCCATCGTTATTTCTGATGGCCGTTCTCAGTGCATACACTGTTTGGGGGAATCTCACATACCCCCAAAATACATGCACTGTAATAAGTAAATGCCGGTTTCTATAGCTTTCCGGTTGGTAAAGTGCCGGATAACACAGCTTTTATGTTATATTGATTTCAGTTACAACACAGAATACAAAGTGTACAGTGCTCACTTTATATTATTGTTTTTGGTTACAAATATTTACACTGTACAAAAGATAAACAAAAGAAATAATATTTTTTCAGTTCACCACATAAAAGTACTGTAGTGCAATCTATTGTGAAAGTGCGACTTACAAACGTAGAATTATTTGTTTTTACGTAACTGCACTCCAAAAGAATGTAAAACCTTAGAGCAGGGATAGGCAACCTATGGCACGTGTGCCAAAGGCAGTACGCAAGCTGACTTTCAGTGGCACTCACACTGCCTGGGTACTGCATTTTAATTTAATTTTAAATTAAACATTTTAAATATTCTTAAACATTTGAAAAACCTTATTTACTTTACATACAACAATAGTTTAGTTATATATTATAGACTTATAGAAAGAGACCTTCTAAAAACATTAAAATGTATTACTGGTACGCGAAACCTTGAATTAGAATGAATAAATGAAGACTCAGCACACCACTTCTGAAAGGTTGCCGACCCCTGCTTTAGAGCCTACAAATCCACATTTGTAAGTTGTAAATAACATTTTCACAATAAAGAGATTGCACTACAGTACTTGTATGAGGTGAATTGAAAAATACTATTTATTTTCTTTTATCTTTTTTACAATGCAAATATTTGTAACCAAAAATAATAATATAAAGTGAGCACTGTACACTTTGTATTTGCTGTTGTAACTGAAATCAATATATTTGGAAAAAATATAATAAATTTTAATTGGTATCCTATTAGTTTAATGGTACAGTGAAAACTACAATTAATCACAATTAATTTTTTTTATCGAGTTAATTTGTTTTGAGTTAATTGCTTGAGTTAACAGCGATTAATTGAGAGCGCTAATTTTCTCTAGTGAGAATCTCTGAAAAGGGAACAAAAGGGAGGGTGTGTAACACAGCCTGGTGGATACTATATGGAAGAGGACCGAAGGTTAAGTATTTTATGGTTCAATTCTGGGCTGTCATAGAAGTATTGTCTGAGGTCAGAAGATAGTAGAGAAGACAGAGAAACTGAAAGAGATGGGGAAAAATCTGTAGAATAATTGGTTCTTCTGTTTGTCATTTATGAAGAAAGTAAGTATTTCATCAATTACAAATTCTGTACAGAGATGTAGAAGGCCAGTCAGTGGATCAGAATTTCTGTTTTTTCATAGATAGTGGCCACCATTGAAAGGTCAGTGTTTATCAGATTATCACTCCACAGTACTTGAGATAGCAGTTATTTCCTAGTTCAAGTATAGGGAAATATTTTGATAGCTCTGGTAGGACAGGTTGGCAGCTGTTGGCAAATACTGACTTTTTAAAAGTGACCAAAATGAAATGTGAGACAGGAGCTGCAAAAAACTGTTGACATTTCCTTGAACAAAAGGAGTGAACAAAAGCGATTAGCCACTTAAAATTGTAAGATCATTTAATTTTGAAAATTTGTTAAAAGTACAACTACACCTCTTCTCTGATATAATGCAACCTGATATACATGAATTTGGATATAACGCTGTAAAGCAGCTCTGGGAGGTGGGCTGCATGCTCCAGCGGATCAAAAGCAAATTCAATATAATACGGTTTCACCTATAACACGGCAAGATTTTTTGGCTCCCAAGGACAGCGTTATATTGGGGTAAATGTGTATGTGAAAGAGCTAAATCTTCAGTATTACAGGAACATGTTTTCTTGGATATGATCTGGATTTTTGTGTTTGTCTAATGTAGGCCAATTATGGGTAAAAGGACTGGGAGGAGAGAGGAAATTAATGTAACTTTAAAAACAGTCATTTTAAATCAGAAGAATTGCTTATTTTAATCCCTGCCATTCCTGGATGGTCAAAACAAATGTGACAGAAATATTGTATAATACTGAGAGAGAATGACAGTGTTTAAATCATGGATATTTTTCTTCGCAAAATTATGGGTCTGTATTTAGGGTTAGAAGGAGACATGTTCCCAGCCATATGTTTTTTTAACTTTGAGGTTTGGGATTCTGAAAAGCCAGGTCCCTCTTGAGGCTTATTTTCAACAAATGTAGCAGCCACTCTGAATGGCTGCTACAGTACCCAGTATAGACTTACTCTGTGCTTTTAACTTGGCAAACTCTAATAGGCTAAAGGTGAAGGGCTTTTTTTTTATCTTCCCTTTTTTGCTACCCTTTTGAGAGCTCTCTGGAAATTAATTATTAAACTTTCCTATTTACTTTGATCTTCTACATATTCAGAACTACTAACCATCATAATACCGGAGTAATAATTTGAATCCATACTCTTCTCTATGACCTTAATATTGCAAGGTGTCTGAGGGGATCCCAAATTGAAGTCTCTGCACAGTTGTAGGTCTGTGTACACCATGTAGCAGAATCAGAGACTATACAGTTATAAGTTCAAAAGTCTGTTCTCCCCAAACAAACTATACATGGAAAGAGATCCGGAATATGTAATGTGCTGTTTTGATCAAGTTGTTCTATTTACTGTGATCTTGTGTCTTTTTGTAATTCTAGATGGCTTAGAAAACTGTGAGACAGTAGAAAAAAAGAAAGAAAAAATAAAAACCAAATTGGTTTTATAATATCTAATTCATCCTGTTAAAGTTTGTGTTTTTTATTTAAAATGTTTTGTTTTTTTAATTACTGTCAGCATGATTAATTTAACTTGGAATTTGAACATTGGCATGTAGTTAAAATACCAGTTTTTCATGTAAAGTCACACTTTCAAATAGTTTAGTCCCAAGGCTTGGCCTTCCTTAAAACTCATTTGGAACTGAAAGGGAACATGCTTTGGATAATACATATTATTTATTGAACTATAAAGTTTATGTTGATAGCAATAATCTACAGTTCCATTAGAAATACAGAAAAAAATTGTTTGCCAAATAGACAAAGACAAAATTGACAACAAAAAGAAGTTATTATTTGCAGACACTGAGTATTAACAACAGTGGTGACAGTTAACTCAAACCTATTTTATTTGAATAGTGTATTTTAAAAAAATAATTTAGACTAGCAGCTTTATCCAAATGTATGTTGTCTTAATTTAAAAAAACCCTGTAAACCGAATCCTACTTTTAAATTGTCTATTTCAATCAAGAAGCTATCAGTGTTGTATGTCTTCTGGTCTTCCTTGTGTCCCCAGGTAGCTAAAGGTTTATATTTATTCAGGCCTCAGCAGTTCTGCTGTTGCAGTGCTTATTCTGTATACAGTTTGCTTTGCTTGAAAGCCTACACTCTGCCCAAGAGAATATAGTTTGTTCCCTGCACTATTGGATCGTGAATTGCAGCTCTTGTAGCAGAAGCAACACATTTTGTGATCTTAACATGTCACATTGAAAGAGGAAGGACTTTCTGATTGGTTGCACATAATAGGCAGGGAAGCCTGCAGGGAAATGTTTCAAGCCCTGGTGAGCAGATTCATTCCTCTGGAATATTGGATAATGTGGCTAGAAGAATGCAGTCAGCATTCATATTTTGACATAAGAAATAAAAAAATATAAGTGACATCAGACTTTGACATCAGCAAAAGCAGATGTCTTACATATTGACATATTTACTGTGGTGGAAGGAAGTTCTCTTCAGATTATTTGGAAATACTCTTTATAGCTTGGTGGGTATTTTCCCCCACAATCTTTTAAGAATTTCAGATCCAGCCAATCAATTATCTTTGGTTGCTCTGTTCACATTAAGTTTCAGGAATCTTTGTATAGAACTCCAGTTGAAGTAGATAGCATTTTGGGACAAAAAATCATGATGGAATATGGATGTAAATATTTAAATTTGTAATGTGAATATATATATATTTCTGATTTAAAATGGTTGATTAAATCAAAAAAGAATTGGTTTCTGAAAAGTATATCTTTTATTGTGAGCTAAATGAAAAACTATTGTTTCAAAAATATAAATGTGGCAAAGAGACCCTACTATAGTACTTCCATTTATTTAAAAAACAAAAATTAAAAACAAGCAAACCCCAAACCCTCAAGACCCATCCAGGGCATTTGATATAGTACAAAGCTCTGATATGGTGTCAGTACTAGTAACATTAACATCCATATAGACTTATACCTGGAGTCTTGTGAGAAAGTGTTGCCTCTTCTCTTCAAAAGATAATCATAATATCTATCTTTTTATATAGCATTTTCATTAGTATACTTTCAGATACCTATACTGCCATGTCGACATCTGAGTTAGTAGGACTGATCTTTTGTCGACTGTTGCTGCAATGACCCCTAGGATCCCTTTTCCCTTGTTTGATCTACGCAGGTTACTGTGATTTATTGAATGACCTGCAACAACTGAAGCAAGAGAAATGATGTTGGAGTAACCGGTAATGACTCTCATTGAGGTCCTAGAAGTGTTGGAAATATTTGTGCCACAGCCCACAGTCACACTTATATCCGTATTCTGACTGAAGGCTGGTGGGAGAGAGGGGGAAGAACTAAATCTACTGTTGGCAGAAATTGTCAGTGTCTGCCTAGCATGGTGCTTTGATCTGTAAAGGAAGCTATTTTGAGGCCATTGCTTAAAATAATAATAATAATTATTATAATAATTAGTTGGTCAGATTGAGAACATCTATGACCTAGTCTTTCATCTTCCATTTTTGGTTAAGAGTATTGAGAAGATTGTGGGAAGAGAACTCTAGTAGTACGAAGATGCCTCAGATCTCTTGGCTATTCTAGGGTAGGTTTCTCTCCCTGTCATTTTGTTTTTAACCAACAATTCCATCTTGGATCTGAGAAACCTTTTTAACAAAATTTTTGGTTTCAATGAATCAGTGTTTTCTGGAGGAGGTAAAAAAAGGTGTAGTTGAAAAATCCATCTAGTCTTAAGAGTGCTTTAGAAAAATTGCTCTTTGACCTCTGGGGTTCTTCCTATTTTGTTACCCCTCTTGTTTGCATATATGGGGTAACTAGCATGGTGGATGACATAGAGATGCAGTGTTTTCAGTATGCTGCATATTTCCATTTGGTCTGATCCACAAGTGCCAGCTGGCTAAAGCCCAATTCAGCTAAAACAGAAATGAAGGTTATAGGATGGGCACAAAACTGTTTCTTACTCAATTTAGTGATCTTGGGCATACTTTTGGATCTTTGCTGCTGTTAGAGATTGCAGCAGCAATGACCAGGACACTTCTCCCTCTTCCTCCATTGGCTAATGGATATGAGATTTTGGGTGTGAACCTTGCTAATATAATTTGTGTGTTTGTAACTTTGATTTTATACTATTGCAATACATTCTGCATGATGCTACATCTTAAACTTGGAAGCTGGTGGCTTAATTGATAAGTGGAATTTCTTCTTTGCATCATGATGTGTGATGGTTACCTGTAGATTTCTGAGAGGAATTTAAGGTGCCATTTTGACCTACAAAGTCCAAAATGGCTTTAGGGTGTGGCTCTTTGAGAGAGTGCCTCTTTTCTCTGTGCCATGCTGCTGCATCAGAAGTCAGTGGAGGTATTCAAGTTTAATGGAGTTGGTTTAAAAGAAAAGGAGCTGGTGGCAGATTGTTTTACATGAGGCGCCTTGTTCTGAAATGGTCTAAATCCATCTATAGGGAATTCTGTAAATCCCATCTCTTTTCTACGCTTTTGTAGAGGCAAGGGGGAACTGAAAGTTGGGGTGGATGTATTTTGAGCTGCGATCGGTGTCTGGAATGGACTGTCATTTTCACACATTTTTATATGAGGGAAGTGACTGCTTTTATTCTTGTTGGTTTGCATTTTTAATGTGTGTCAGAAGTTCTATGGTGTTTGGGTAGGCACCTTTTTATATTTCCCACAAATCTAAATAAACCTGATAAATATGTTCTGATTTTTTTGGATTGTTTTTAAACAGTTTCTCATAATTGTGTGTTTTTATTTGGTGACATCAGTAATGATTGTACGTAGAAAATACACAGCCACTTACAACCTGAGGGATGTTTACCTGTATGCATAGACCATAAACGTAAGTATTAAAATTGTTGTAAAAATATGAACATTTTAATGAATTAAACCATTTAAAATATGAAAGAATTGTCTCAAAACTTACCTAGGATATTTAAATAGCAACTCGTTTAGAAGGCATTGTTATACATTTCTGTAGCTATTCTATGGATCCATAGTCGTTTTTATTTCAATCTGTTGCTTGACTAATTTTTTTCTTTTACATGATTTTTCTTTACATGGTTATCTCAACCTGAATGTCTATGTTTTAAATGGTTTCTTGATACAAACATGTCAAACGTCTGAACTTAAATAATTATATATTAAGGTTGGGTTAACCAGGAGTTGGTGACCTATTAGTGAAATCCCAGTAATATTTAAGCTCCTTTTCTCATTACACACTCATTATTGGCACAGTATATAAGGATAAGCTCAGTTCCCCTGATGTACAATTAATTAGATTTATCAGGACTCCCAGTTGCACACCGTGCCAAACATAGTGTTATCATTTACTGTATCATTAATTAATTGACTTAAGGGTGTTTGCAAATGGTTAGAAGTCCTTGAAGTTTTGAACACTTAAAGACTGATGCCACTATTATTGTGTGACAACTTTCACCAAGCATCAGAAGGCAACAACTACATTCATTTCAATCTAAAAATACTAATAGATAGATATTACATAAACTTACCCTCTAGGAACAATATTTGTTAGTCCCACAACCTACTTTCTGATTATTGAGATAGATATCTAACATCATTTTATTCCCTTTCTGGTTTGGCAGGGTTTTGTTGTTAAATGTGAAACTAAGTAATTGGCAAAACATGAGTTAAAAGTAGTGTCAGTAGATTCTTGAGTATTCCCTGCCAAATCTTGTAGTTTAACAACCAAGTTTTCCTAGTTATAACAATTATTTCCTCTCCTCTTTTCTGCTGTGGAAGATCCACACAACTAACAGAAGAAATCGACTGACTATACAGAGGAAACACAAATTAAAATAGAATATACACAAAATTGCTATCGAATATACCAAGTATACAAACTGAAAAAAAAAAAACCAACAGAAAATACTTGTTCTTCTGAGAGTGGTGTCCCTATCGGTGCTGCACTCAGGTGGGCTAGTGCCCCTTGTGCCTTTGACTGGAGATTTCACATAGCAGTGCCCGTTTGGCCCGCGCATGCTTCCTACTCAGTCTCGTGCATCACACATGGTTATGTAGTGCAGTGTGGTGAACCCGTTACTTTTTCTCTAATCGCATCCAGAGCAAATAAATTTAGATGTTACATGCAGCAGTAAGTTTAAACTGAGAGAGAGAGAGAGAGAGATGTGATTTTTTAAGTTGATGTCTTTGTAAATGACTTCTCATTAACTATTGTAAAGTGACTTTCAGTGTTCATGTTTTTAAAACAATCGTGTAAAATTAAGAACGTATAAAAACAAATAGAGTTAATCTAGATGTTAGGCAAGCTAAATTAATTTGTGGAGGGAGAAAACTAGTTGAAGGAAAATCTGTTATAAAATCTAGAAACATATTTCACATAGTGTAACATTTTAGAGAAAGCAGTGAGGGATATCTGTGTTTGGATACTATGAAATTTGCCAGTGCTCGCAAAATGGGGAGACACAATGATATTAAATCGTAGTGTACATTGTGTGGATTGTGACTTCTCAAAGGTCTGCGATGAGTAACGGTGATCGTCTTTTTGGGCTTTGCACCGTATGGACACTGGAGAGTTGAACCTTTTTTTTCTTTTTAAAAACTGTCTTGACTGAAAAGTAAATCAATGTGTTACTGCCTGCAACCTTGAAAAAAACACTTACCTGAGACATACTAGTCCAGCTTCCATCCCAGGCACATCACACGATCCATTGTCTACAGCCAAGCACTGAGGTACAACCGCATCTGCTCTAACCCCTCAGACAGAGACCAAGACCTACAAAATCTCCACCAAGC
>NC_133790.1:25796286-25797825 GCF_003597395.2 Chelonoidis abingdonii
TACCTGCCCCTGGAAATTTCCACTACATGCATCTGAGAAAGTGGGTATTCACCCACAAAAGCTCATGCTCCAAAACGTCTGTTAGTCTCTAAGGTGCCACAGGATTCTTTGCTGCTTTTACAGATCCAGACTAACACGGCTACCCCTCTGATACTAGTACAGGAAAGTCTGTATTTCTGTTTAGGTCCAGTAAATAATAAAGACAACTGTATGTTGTTGTTATTCAGTCAGCAAAAACACCAGTACATGAATAAATTACTGTGACTGGACATGTATATGTGCATATGTATTTGTTTTTCCTAAAGTTAATCAAGTATTTTAAGAGAAATGATCAAAGTGGCCGCACTCTGAGATCACCAAAAATTTTGTTGTGAGAATCCCTAGCATAGAATCTGTCTGCTGATGCAGAGTAATTACTGTGTGGCTACATATTGAAATACAACCATGCAAAATAAACACTGTTGGCCTCAATTTATTTGGTAAGTGGATAAAGCCAAACCAGTTTAAAGCATGACTGTAGTCATTGTTCTAACTTTGGAAATAATTCTATGCTAAGTTTAAGTTCAGTAAACAAAACAATGCCTTCCTCTCTCTCTCCCCCACTCCTTTACACTTAGGGACGAATTCTCCTCACCTGTGAAAATGAACTTACATGACACAAAATTCTCATAGGAATGTTTAGCATATCTAACATGTAAATACTTTGCAACACCAGCTACAAAAGTGCCATGCGAATCCCTGTTCTCACTTTCTGGTGACACTGTAAATAGTAAGCAGGGAGCAGTATGTCCCATAAAGGTAACAGACTTGTTTGCCTTAGTGATTGCCTGAACAAGAAGTAGGACTGAGTGGGCTTAAGTTTGGTTTTGGTTTTGACTACAGTTATTTACAAAAAAAAAGTACATTTGTAAGTTGTGCTTTCATGATAAAGAGATTGTACTATGGTATTTATGTGAGGTGAATTGAAACATACTGTTTGTTTTGTTTGTCATTTTTAGAGTGCAAATATTTGTAATAAAAATAATAATATAAAGTGAGCACTGTAAACTTTGCGCTCTGTGCTGTAACAGAAATCAATATATTTGACAATGTAGAAAAACATCCAAAATAGTTAATAAATTTCAATTGGTATTGTTTACAGTGTTTAAAAAAATCACGATTAATTGGTTTGAGTTAATAGCATGAGTTATCGGTGATTAATCAACAGCCCTAGTACAAACACATGAACCATTTTCTTAGCTCCCCGTCTGTGTTCTCTTTCCTCCCTTACCTCCTGCCACCTTCCCCCCGCCCAGCTTCTTTGAATACGAGGGCTGGGGAGCTGTAATTGGGTAAGAAAATTTCTGTCTCATGCTCCTATGAGAAGAAAGTCAGCGAGGGTTGAACTTGGCCCAGTAGTTGTACACACAAGTTTACAAGACTTCCCCTTACCACCTCAGATTGATATTGTACCACCACATGTGTACTATACTAGAATTCAAAGGAGGGAGAGGGGATGTAAAGGAGAGGGGATATATAAAAAAAAAAAAAAAAAAAAAA
>NC_133790.1:25798759-25926391 GCF_003597395.2 Chelonoidis abingdonii
GCCCTGAATGCCCCTTAAGGGCACCAAATATCCGCCAACCATAACCAGTTCCCCCAAAACGCCATCCATGCCCCTAACCAGTGAACCCAAAACCTCCATCCAGCACCAAACCAGCCCCAAAAAACCCCATCCAGGCCCCGAAAAGCAAAGCAGCAAACTCCATCCACCCCCTCAAAGAAAAAGGAACCCAACCAATTCAGGGATCCGAAACCTAGGCGCCAACACCGCATAGAACAGTACATGGTAGACATATGGAGAAAGACTCAGAACAAACCAGTGCTCCAGGCCCACCCTAACCCAAAACCCCATCCCAAAAAACCCTAACACCAGAGGCAGGCTGCAGACCCAAAGAAACACCCATTCCATTCGAGCACCAAAACCGAGCCCCAAAACCCCATCAAAATCCCAAACTAGTCCCAAAAACGCCAACCCAGCCTAACCAAGCTGCGCCAAACCCCAACCATCCCTAACCAGACTCCCAAAACTCCCATCCAGGACCCAAACCAGACAGAGCTCCCAGCCCCATTAGCCAGGCCCAAACCAACCACAAATACTTCCACCAGACCCTAAATCACGGCCCAAAACACCCAATTCAGTGCCTCTCACCCCAGGCTTAAACCCCAATCACCACGCCACAACCCCAGAACCCAAACCCAACAGTGACCACCACGACACCTCAGCCCCAACCCCCATTCACGCCCGAACACATAGCGGCCCCAACACCATCCACAGTGACCAAGACAATCCGGCCAAACCTAGGCCAGCGCCCCAACCCCCTACCAGGCCCTAAACTGAACCCCAACCCCATGTCCCAGCCCAACCCTAGGGCCCCAACCCCCATTCTCACAGCCACTAAGCTGGCAACAAAAACAAACCCATACAAGGCCCAGGAACACCAAGCACACAAACCCCATATCGCAACCGATCCAGACATACCCAGTTGTGTGGCGTTACTGCTGCGGCCATTGTCCAGGCAAATTTGATGCGGAAGAAGAACGTTGCCAATTGGGAAGGCAAATTAGTGGCCGGTATGCGCGTTCGTCCCCTTTGCAGGTGTCTTCTCATATCCAGTACTGTCCTTCCGTGTTGTTAAGTCCAGTTTGTGGGAGCCTGCTGCTAGCCAGCTGGTTCAACTTTGTCTGCTCTAGCAGCAGGGGCGTCATTCATGAAACGCAAAAAGACATGCTGTTAATATAGTACTAGCAGTAAGAGTGTGACATTCATGGTCTGTCAGGGTGCTGCCAGCTCTTCATGTCTATATTCAGACCCGCTGCTGAGTACCTATCTAACTGTAGGTGAGTGTTTCAGGTTCTGGGAATTAGCTGCTGAGCTCTGTCCAGTCGCTACGCAGCCAATTTAGCACTAGGTGTTAGAGTAACGTCTCTTATTCCGAGCCTCACATATGTTCTTCCAGTACTGTTCAGTTTCTGCTGCTGGTGGCTCTGCTGTTATTGTGTTGTTGCACTGCAGTTGGGAGTACACCTTGGATGGTTCCTTGGAGAACAGGGCATTTACTTTTTTGGCCTCTGCTTCTCTAGTGTATGAGAAGATCTCTGAGATAGACCAACTCCATATATATATATATATATATATATATACACACATACATAAACCTGGCATTAGATCCAAAATCTTCTGTTAAGCATTGCACTGGCTCCTGTAATTAAAGGATTTTGCAGTATATGATTCTGTAGAAAAGGTCTCTATCTCCATTGCAGACGCTTGCAAGAAACTGCAAGTAGACTTGCTGACAACAATTTAGCCATGAGAAAAATATGCTGATCTCTGTGGTGGAGCTAAAGGTACTACACTGTGGAGGAAAAATCCACAGTGCTTTATTCCTTTTTTTAATCCAAGATTTGCCTTTTCCTTAAACTCAGCAGTTAATACATCTAGGAAAGAGAAACTTAAATATAGGTAAAAATTGTTTTTATTTTAATTCCTTATCAAGTTGCATTCATTAGCAAAGGCAATGATTTGTAAATAACAATTTAATAATCATTTAAATTCCTCACCAGCAATATTTTTTTTGAAAACAAATGTTTCCTTGTAAAGGGATGTTAACTATAATTCATTTAGATTGTTATGAATTAGCAATGATTGTCGGTAAACTTTTCAACACTATTTTCAGTGTTTAAAGGAAGAAGCAGTCATCAGCTGAAAATTTAATATCGCACTATGGTGGAAAATAAAAAAAAATTTGCACTTTCGTTCCTCATGAATTCTAAGATAAAAATACACTGTTCAGAGTGTGTTCTTAATATATTTTTTCATTCCTTTGCTTTGTTCTTAATGTCAGTTGTTAAGAGCTTATATAACCAGAACATTGACTGTTAGTTTTGCGGTGAGATTTACTTTGTACCGTTGAGGGAGAATCAGAGTTTTGAGTGTAGGTTGACAGTATGATTTAAAAGCACGTTAACATACCCTTTTTCTCTGTTCCATTCCTAGAGCAGGAATATATAAATCAAGTGCCTTTTGAAAGCAAAATCCGCTGCTGAGATTTATATTTTGTAACCCGTTGGGGACTGTAGCTTAGGTAGTTCAAGTGCAACTAAAGAAGTGAATTTGGCTATCTGTATATTTTATTTGTAATTTATGAGTTGTATTTTCCTGGCATTGCTAGAAAAGAGAATTGTTTATTGTAATAACTGTTCATTGTATAAACAAATTATTCATTTTGTCTTTCAAGGTATTTATTCTCTACTGTGTTTGTTATGATGTTTTGTGAATAGTAGTTTGATAATTAAATAATTGGCTGCAGTGAACTCAGTGGCAAAACTTCCACTGACTTCAGTTTGTTTAGGATTTTAACCTTCATAGTTCCAAGTCAAGAGCTTGATGCTGGAACCCTTACACATCTGTGTAGTTATTATTCGAGTAGTCGCATTAACCTCAGTGAGGCCGCTCACATGAGTAAGTGTGCAGTAACTAACTCCAGTTTTGGTAGTATGTAATATTTCTGTTATAGCTTATAATTTGGTGAATAGGAGTATGCTTTTGAACTTAATAGGAGTACTTGTGGCACTTCAGAGACTAACAAATTTATTTGAACATAAACTTCCGTGGGCTACAGCCCACTTCGTCAGATGCACAGAATGGAACACATAGTAGGAAGATATATATACATATGGAGAACATGAAAAGGTGGAAGTTGCCATACCAACTCTAAGAGGCTAATTAATTAAGATAAGCTATTATCAGCAGGAGGAAAAAAAACTTTTGTAGTGACAATCAAGATGGCCCATTTCATACAGTTGACAAAAAGGTATAACGATACTTAACATGGGGAAATAGATTCAATTTGTATAATGACCCAGCCACTCCCAGTCTCTATTCAAGCCCAAGTAAATGGTATCTAGTTTGCATATTAATTCAAGTTCAGCAGTTTCTCATTGGAGTCTATTTTTGAAGCTTTTCTGTTGCAAAATTACCACCTTTACGTCTGTTACTGAGTGACCAGAGAGGTTAAAGTGTTCTCCTACTGTTTTTTAGTGTTATGATTCCTGATGTCAGAATTGTGTCCATTTATTCTTTTGCGTAGAGATTGTCTGTTTTGGCAAATGTACATGGCAGAGGGGCATTGCTGGCACATGATAGCATATATCATTTTGGTAGATGTGCAGGTGAATGAGGCCCTGATGTCATGGCTGATGTGATCAGGTCCTATGATGGTGTCACTTGAATAGTTATGTGGACAGAGTTGGCAGTGAGCTTTGTTGCAAGGATAGGTTCCTGGGTTAGTGTTTTTGTTGTGTGGTATGTGGTTGCTGGTGAATATTTGCTTCAGGTTGGGGGGCTGTCTGTAAGCGAGGACAGGTCTGTCTCCCAAGATCTGTGAGCGTGAGGGATCGTCCTTCAGGATAGGTTGTAGGTCTTTGATGATGCACTGGAGAGGTTTTAGTTGGAGGCTGAAGGTGACGGCTAGTGGCGTTCTGTTATTTTCTTTGTTGGGCCTGTCCTGTAGTAGGTGACTTCTGAGTACAGACTAACATGGCTGCTACTCTGAAACCTTTATACTTAACATATTCCTTTATTGTGCATTTGCTTAAGAAATTTTTATTTATATGATTTGGTGTACATAATGACTAGTCATTCTCTCCCCCATCCCCAAGGGTATTTTGAATGAGGATTGCGTAATTCTTCCCCTTTGTTTTTCTTCCTTTTTTATCAGTTTATCTAATTTTCCAGTTTCTAATTTACCTGTTTCCCCCCTCCCTCCTATGTTGTATCAGATCTCTCTTTCCATGCTACTTTGTTTCCAGTAATCACTGTAGTCAAGAATCCCAGTCTACTGGTATGTTTGTACAGTGCCTAGATTAACAGGAGTTTTGTACACTACCTCAGTAGAAACAATAAGTATTTGATAAATTAGTTTCCAAAGAATTTATCTTTCTTTGTTAGATTGCAAAAATATTTTTTAAATTGCTTATAATTTTTCAAAACTTTATCATGTAATATGTAGAATGCTAACAAATTTTAAAAATATATCACATAAAATTAAGTAAAAGCTTATTTTTAGTTAAGAACAAGAAAAAGCATTCCGTCTGCTCATAAATTATCTATGCTACTGTTCTCCACAACATTAAATTTCAGTGTCCAATAAACTAAATTTCATAATAATATTGGTGAGCAATGTTTTTAGATGGAAAAATATCCATACCTATGTCTCAAATAATATTTTAATAAATTCAGATCCACCTAGATTTGTCATCATGGTGCACATTGTGATCATTTGGAACTTCACAGCGTCAGCAGAGCTGGGATTCACTTTCTCCTGTTCATAAACATACTAACCAGTTTTGTACTATATTTGTATTCCAAAGGTAAAGCTTCAGAAATGTTATCTACATTTTGGGGAGGAAGCAGTTATGAAAGAAGTACTGGGCTTAATAATAATCAAAAATAATGGTATATAATCTCTTGCTTCTCTTGAACTAGTCAGACCATATTTCTGTGTAGTTCATCCTAGCCAGAAGACAGAAACTTTGCAATTAAATCTTTTGATGATGTTATTCATGTATAAGGGGCTTTATGGCAAACTTAAGTTGCTTTCAGAGTTGGTAGATGCTCTTATCAGGTTGACACCACCTAGGCAAGTTCCATTTGCCTGAACTCAATGGGGAGCTGAAAGATAGAATGATCCCTAAAGAGAAATGGTGGAGATGAGCAGAAGCTCTCCAACCTGGCGCCTTCTGCACTCTTAGGAGAGAGCTCAGCTCTGAAGCATGCCAACCAAATCCACTCGTTTACCAAGAATCTGCTTAATGCTGTCATTCAGCCCTGAGCTCCTGCCACTGGTGTCAGACACTGACAGCACAACAGAGGATCAGATCTGGCAATATTGTGGGTGGGCACAAGCTCATGGCATGTCTACACAGGGAAGTTTACTGGCATAGCTATAATGATATAATTACGCTACTATCACTGTACGAGTCAAATGCCAGAAGTGGACAAGATTGACATCCTTTTTTAGGATTTAGAATGTCTTTAGCTTATGTTTCTTTGAAAGTGGTTTAAACTAAAGTGTAAAAAAAAAAAAAAAAAAGGCAGCACTCTAAATACTGAAAGAGTGACTACATGGGGTGTTGTACTGGCTTAGCTATTGCAATATGATTATATCTGTATAACTGCCAGTAAATGTCTTTGTGTCAGCAAGCTCTGACCATCCAAGCAGACTCTGGCTTTCTCAAGACATTCTAGTAGCAACACCTCTGGCCCTTCTGCCTTTTCTCTACTTGTAAAATGGCTCCTAAGAGAGAGCAGGAGTTCCTCACATGTCTTGTTGCAACACCCCCTCAGCTTGTCTGTTGTCAAAGGTGCTAACTCAACTGCCATGTAAACTGTCTCAGTCTGAACCTCTTCTGCTCATCAGCAATCTTTTGTTTTTCTCCTGCTGCAAGAGTAAGCATGGATAGTTTTTGATCTGTGTAGAATATCCTAGAATTTCTTCAGACTAATCTACGTTTGAGTAACAGTTCTGTTAAGGTGTATACCACAACTATTGCAGCATTAACTGCTACAGTGGGTTATTTTTCCATTAATCGTGAGCTAAATAAGCCTGTGACCCTGGAAGCTATGGAAAGGCTGAAAATGTACAGAGTAGACCACTTACTGCCCCCTTCTTGTTACTTAAATTATTCTTTGAATGCTCTAGTGACAGTTTCCTTCAGATGTCTCCGGAGGATTTTCATTCGACTTCTTTCCCTCTAAGAAAGGATCATTCCGTCGGAGGGTAATAATTGCTGTTCCTGAGCAATTGTATGTATCATTCAGGCAGTGCCTAGTCTTCTCTTCTGCTTCACCAGATCAAGAAGAGGAAAGGAGTCACATTGACAGCTGCTACCAGAAGCAATCCAGGTTCTTCTCCGAGTACTGTACTTATGGATACTAGGTGTACATGTTGCATCAGAGGTTTCTGGTAGCAGTGACTGTTGGGCCTGTGCACGCACTTCAGACATCCTTGCACCTCATATTCATGACATGAGACAGAGAGTCTGCCCGCTCCAGTTTTGCTCTAGCATATCCTCAATTTCTTAGTTCTAGTTTTAGTTTGGTTTAGTTTATTTAGTTATTCTGATGATTGTCCCTCTTCAGATTATTTTGGCATTTCTGTTTAATACCTCTCTCTTCTCCTCCCCCACCCCTTCTTGAGGGATTTGCTTGAAAGGTCATTCTGGTCTGCTGGGATCTTCGGGATTCAAGCACTGCCTTACCTGCTGGGAATCTATGCCAGTCAATGATGGATATTCCTGGTTTATCTGCTGTCTGTGAGACACCCACATCCCAGCCAAGTGCAAGATCTGCTCAGTTTTAAAAGGCTATCTTAAAAAAAAAAAAGAACAGGGGGAGGAGAGATTAAACTTCAGCTCCTTATGAGAGAGTGCTCCCCCCCTCAAACAGCCTTGGATCCAGGTTCAGCTACTCTCCCAATATTGGCGTCCAAGTGAGCACATTGCCCCATCATCCTTTGTACTTAGATTGCTGTGGTATAAAAACATGAAAGATACTGACTGGTAAAGTTCCCAAGAAAAGGTGTTTTTGAATCTCCTTGTAGTGGGCCTTTATAAAAGCCTCAGTCACCTTCAAAATCAACTGTTTTGGAGACCTCATATTCCAGGAATGGTACGGCTGAAGTTCCAGGCTTCTCCAGAATTGGGAATTCATCAGTGCGTACCTCAGTACCATCCAAGCATGACTGTTCCTGCAGAGACTCTAAACACTCTGCCTCCAGAAGGTCTGTAACATCATCAGACTTGTAATTATCAGCTCTGTTACCTAACCAGGTGACCCGGACTGCAACATTTTTACCGCCGAGATTCACCTAGTACCACAGGAATTTAGATTGTCCAAGGACTTGTTGGTGTCTAATGACCCAGAGTCTCCTTTATTAATGGATACTGAACATTTTGGCCAAGGCAGGTTTGGTACTCTTACCTAATTTGCCTTGCTTCCTGACCAGCATTGCAGCTTCTGACCACTTGCCATCTGCAGATTGTGGTCAGAGTCTCCCTCCCAATGGCTGCTTTCTGACTCAGAGCTTGGCTCCTCAATGGTTCTCAGGAATATAAGTTTCTTAATAACAGAGGTACAACAGGTGCTATTAAACAGCAGAAAAATCTCTACTTGAAATTCTTACCTCAGAAAAATGGGAGAGATTTCACCATTGATTTACTCAGCAACAGTTTTCACCTATTCATTCTTCCCTCTCCTCTGTTCTTGATTATGTTCTGGATTTAAAGAACTCAGAGCTTCACATGTGTTCCATTAGAGTTCATTTGGCGGCTGTTGCAGCCTTTCATTCCTCCATGCACGGATTCTCAGTCTTTGCTCTTCCCACAATGGCAAGATTTATCTTGAAGTTGCTTAACCCTTTCCCACAATTCAGAAAGTCTACTCCTGTATGGGATTTAAGTTTATCCTTAATAGTCTTATGAAAGCTCCCTTTGAGCTGCTGACTATGCATTCTCTGCTGCAATTACCTACAAAAATGGCATTCTTAGTAGCCATCGTTGTTTGCAGAGTCAGGGAAGTGGGAGTATTAATAGTTTATTGCCCTCCCCTTTACTGTTGTCTTCAAGGACAAGCTATCATTATGCCCACATCCCAAGTTCATGCCTAAAATATCCTTTGATTTCCACATTAATCAAATTATTCACCTTCCTGGGTTTTTCCCAAAGCCACACCAGAATAGAAATGAGGAGGCCCTCTGTATCTTGGACATTAGAAGGGCATCTGCCTTCTACTTGGGCTGAACCAAACCATTTAAATTTTAGAAAGTCTTCTAAACTGTTTATCTCATTTGCAGACAGATCTAAAGGATTCACAGTTTCGACCCAAAGACTTTCAAAGTGGGTTTCCAGTTATGTTCTTGCTTGTTATCAGGCTATTAATGTTCAGTCCCCTTTGAGAATAATAGCTCATTCTGCAAGATCCCAAGCTACCTTCATGGCACTATTTAAAAAAAACAACCAACAACAATTCCAGAAATTTGCAAAGTGGTAACCTGGGCATCAGTACACATTTTTTTCCAAACGCTACTTACTGGCACTTTCTTCTAGATCTTATTTTGCTGTTGGCATGGAAGTTCTTTCTTCGATATTGAATCAAGTTCTGAAGCTCCCATCTCCTTTAGGAGTCTCCTGAAGTGGAACTTCCACAGGGATACTACTCTTAAGTTGGATATTAGGAAAAACTTTTTCACTATGAGGGTGGTGAAGCACTGGAATGGGTTCCCTAGGGAGGTGGTGGAATCTCTTTCCTTAGAGGTTTTTAAGGTCAGGCTTGATAAAGCCATGACTGGGATGATTTAGTTGGGAATTGGTCCTTCTTTGAGCCGGGGGTTGGACTAGATGACCTCCTGAGGTCCCTTCCAACTCTGTTATTCTATGATTCAAAGAAGACGGAGGAGTTTGCTCACCTTCTGCAGTAACTGGAGTTCTTTGAGATGTGTGTCACTACTGGTGCTTTATTACCTGCCTTCTTTCCTCTCTGCTTTGGAGTTGCATCTCTTAGGACTTTGTGGTAAAGAAGGAACTGAGGGTGGTTTGCTTGCGCAACTCTGCATATACTTGGTATGTGGCATGAGGATGCCTGGAGCTCATGAATGGGGTGAATGGTCATTGCTACCAAAAATCTCTGATCAAAGGCTCATGGGGTCCATTCACACCTGAAATGTGCCGTTATGGGTGTTCCACATCTCAAAGACCTTACTGCCCATGGTGAGTAACCTCTCCTCCTTATTAATGGGATGAGAAGGATGACAGTATTGTGAGATGAATCCACAGGAAGGAGGAAGAAGACAATCTAGAAAATGGGCAATATGGATTTCCACTTGCAGAAAGGATAATTCTACCCAATCAAACAAGACCTGTTCACCCTAATTTTGGAGGAAGATAAGCTGCTAGGACTGGTTTTGAGGGATCCCATCCTCTCTTCCTGTACACCAACTGTTAAGGACATTGTGGACAACAAGTAGTGTTTGGATGACATTATCAGAAGATTTATTTGCATGGTCTCTATCTGTTAACCGTGAGAAACCATACTCAGTTTTTGGACTGGTGTAGAAGAACTTGAAGAAAGAACATTAATATAATTCAGTTTTTCCCTCTTGTGCAGCACATCAGTGAAGCTTGTACCCTAATTATGGGAATTGCAATTTAACCTTTTTCATCTCTTGCGTTTGTGTAGAAAATCTGGTTGTGTGTGTGTGTGTGTGTCTCCTCCAGTAATTGTGATTTGTTCTTAAAGAAAACGATATAAAACATTTCTTGTTTTAACACACACATTAAAACAAGAAATGTTTTATATAATTTTCTCTAAGAACAAATCACAATTTCTGGAGGATAGAATAGAAATACTTATTGTCCTACCCAACTCTTAGAAAAAGAAAATCAGAACTTAATTTAGAAATACCAGAGAGAATGCCTAAAATGTGACAGATCTTTCTTACTACATACTGAAGTGTGGTACAATAGTGACAAAATGGGATTAAATGTTTTCTTGGATATTCTCAGTCCCAGTGTGGCATGTAACAGAGTAAGCTGCAAAGGTGATAGACTGTAATCACTTAGGATGTTTCACTGAAGTATTATGCACTGTTACACACTTAGACTTAATTAAAAAGATGTCCTCAGAGTGCAGTTCCTAGGTACTGTCCTTATAGGATTTCTTCTTCCTGTTGCTGTATCTTAGTCCAGGTAAGAAATTGCTGCATTTATCCCAAGTGCACAGTTTAAGTATAGACTCGAGTATTAGTAGTACATATTTCAATATTGTGAAGAAATGGAGGTTAGCTAGGTGATGCTTGGCAGAGGTACCCTTTTTTGCCCATATAAATGAGAGGACTATAAGAACTGAGTAAACCAGGCATAGATAATGCGCAAGCTTATTACTTGGTGCTGTTTACTAATACAGTTTAATCTTGACCTGCAGAAGCTTTGTTGTTCTAATCCTTTGTTTCTCAGTGTGGGTGGGGTGAATATGTTAGTTTTGTGAGGGTTATGATGCATAATGTCTATTTTGAAGCAAGATTTTAGTGCAAATGATAGGCAGACCTTCAAGGCTCTGATAAGTACTTTCACTATCCATTTGGCTTCATCTTTCAGTCAAATATTAATACATCTCCATTTATTCTTATTTGTAGTGGAAGTAAGTATAACACTAACATATTTGTAATGGGATTTGTCTCCTTTTTCTGTTATATTTTGATGTTTCCTTGGATGATTTGGGATATAAATTATCATGTAATTAATATACTGTGATATTGCAGTATTTCACATGTAGGTTACGTTTTCTTCATTATGATCATATCATATTATCTATATTTGGTAATTTGTCATTCTACCTTAATGTAGTAGTAATGGGATTAGAACGTTTATTTGAGATGTAAAATTACTAGTTCAAAATTATAAAAATGCATTTAATGCTTCCAATTTGAAAGGCCGTTTCCCCTCTGTGGAGACAGAATTTAGTTTCTTTGAGTTGGGAATAAACTAGTCTATCCTTGTCCAATAGTCTAAATAAGAGAGGTCAAAAAATACATGTATTGGACCAATGACCTCATTGTCTTGTTTAAATGAACACTGTACCCCATTTTTTTCCAAGACTGGGTTGTAGTGGCTTTGTTTAGTGGAACATTTGAGATTGTTCTGAACAATAGTCTGGATGTTTTTGTTTTTATGGCAGTTTTTTAAACACTGTAGCTTTGTCGATAGTGTAATATTCTAGAGAAAATCCAATGCAATCCGGTAGAACAGATGGACCAATAAACTGTTGACTAAATCTCTGTATTTATGTTAGAAGCTATTTTAAACACAGTGCCTGCAAATCTTTTTTCTTTCTTTATTTAAAGTGTTGCTCTATTTTAGAGAGCACACTGCATTTCTGTTGTTGACGGTATATTTTATATTAGTTGTACTCTACCATGACTGTGATCAGCTATTGAAAGAGTGTATTTTTATTTATTTTTTTCATCTGATTGTGCCAAGCAAAGCTAACTTTGTTATAGTCTTTGTTTAGAGAACTGGACAGTCAGTTTCCCTGAGGTAAACTTTAAAATTAGAGCTTGTCTACACGGGAAGTGTAGTTCACAGTGAATTAAAATAAAGCGAACGGAGGCCACTTAACTTCTGTATGATAGTGCCCCACACAGGAGTTTTTTAATTAATGTATTTTAAATACAATTTGGCTTAAATTTCTATTTAGACAAGCCACTAGTCTGTCTTAATAAACAATCGATTTACTGAATATTAGTGTGTCTTTATTTAAACTTTTATTTTAATTTAGTCTGCGAGTGTAAATTTTTATCGTCATTCATCCTGCAAACTTCATTTCCCTCCTATATAGAACAAATATATTCAGCTTTTAACTCAATATGAAACCCTTTGGCTGACCTTTAAAACTGAGAAACCTATTCTTCTTTCCTCTTTGGTATCATGCTACTATCTGTTATGAAAAAAAGAAGGGAAACAAAATGAAATGCTTGCCAAACTATCAGAATAATTAATAATGAGGATAAACTGTCTAACAAAGAATGATGAGAATGGAGCTAAACTTAATCTTTTGTACAGTCTCCTTTTTCCTTTCATCATCCCCTCATCTTGAACTAAGATTCAAAAACATTCTAAAGGGTAGATCAGGTCAGTGTTTGAAAAGTAGCAAACTACCTACACAGTAGAAGGCCATTAGTTTCTGCTGAATTTAAGATTTAATTTAAAAAGAAAGGTTTCTAGCCCTTAAGATTTTGAAAATGAACTTTGAAATGTCAATCAGTGCAGTCCTGTCCTCCTGAGCCTGCAAGACATAGCTTTTGTGAGAAGTAGCAGCAGGATAAAATTAGCAGGACAAGAATAATGAGAGAAATCTCACTTCCAAAAGCAGAAAGTTAGAGGATTTTCAGATTTCAGATCAGACCTACTACCCAGAATCTGACATGAAAGTTGAACAGACCTAAGCAAAGCCCAGGTGTTGCACCCTCCATTTTTCCAGTGGTTGAAGGGCTGGGCTTTCCCCTTGGCTTTTGTTTTTGAGCCTTTCCACCCAACCAGCTTTCAATATCAGCTTTCAGCTAGTAGGTTTAATGCTTTGTCTAGTAGATAGTCAGAACCTCTGCTGTTCTCTCACCTGTTATGACACAGTTTCAGACTTTCTGAAAAAATATTTTATTCTTGTATATAGTTAGCATTTTATTTTTTTTGGTAGTAGTTTTTAGTATTAGTATTTTTCTTAGGATTTAAGGATTTTGGGACGCTGCTTTAGTGTTTTCCCTGCTAACCTCACACCCATACCTGGGTACTGGATTATGCTGAAGATGCTGAGATTCAAGATTTGCGCTTCCTGCTCTCTCTTGTTTTCATCAGTGATGAGCACCAGCGTTGCCTTTACTGCTTGAGGGAAGCCCATGTCACACCCAGGTGCAGTATTTGCGTCTCCTTTCCTGTCCGCACTTCTACGGCCCTGGGGTAAGTCGCACCCTCTCCTCCAGAAGTCACAGAGTTCCCGGAAAGTCATGAAACCTGTGATTTCCGTGACATCCATGATAGACTTGTAGCTTTAGCTATTAGTGCTTTCCACCCCAAACCCCTCTATGGAGGGGTATTTGGTTTTCACTCACTCGTTGACAGTGCGATTCTGGAAGGACTTCAAACTGATGTATTCTCCTGTTCAACCCATCACTCCCCAATGGGACCAACAGCCTTGTCCTCATGACATTGATGAAGTCACCTTTTGAACCCCTGGCTCCCTGCTGTCTTACCTTTCTTTCCATGAAGATCAGTTTTCTGATAGCTATTACCTCTGTGAAAAGGGTGGGCAAATTGGGGACCATGATGGCAGACGCCCCTTTCGCCACATTCCATAAGGACAAAGTTTCCCTGCATTTGCATCCCAAGTTTCTGCTGAAAGTGGTTTCCTGCTTTCACCTCAACCAACCCTTACACTTTCCTGCCTTCCTTCTGAAGCTCCACGCCTCAGAGCAGGAATGCGCCTTCGTTCCCTCAATGTCTGCACGCCCCTGGCCTTTTACCTGCAGAGGACAAAGTCATTCAGGTAGTCTCCTAGACTATTTATCGCTATCGGAGAAAGAATTAAAGGGCAAGCCATCGCCACTCAGATGATTTTTAAGTGGGTTTTGGGGTGCATTACACTCTGTTATCAATTATTGGGACTGTCTCCTCCCCTGGTAATATGAGCCTGTTTGACAATTGTGCAAGCGTTAACTACAGCTGTGCTTCATAATGTACTGCTCATAGACACATGGAGGGCGGCCATGTGGAGTTTGGTACACACTGTCTCTTCCCATTATGCCCTGGTGCAAGACTCTGTGATGGATGTCTCATTCCGTGCAGCTGTCCTCTGTTCCACAGTTCCATCATCTTCCTCGCACCTTCCTTCTGACTAGTATAGCTTGTCAGTCACCCTCAGTGGAATACAAAAAGGGACCATCACTCGAAGAAGAAGAGGTTACTTACCTGTAACTGGCAGTTCTTCGAGATGTGTGGTCCCTATCTGTATTCCTGTCCCGTTCCCCTTCCCCTCTCCTGTGTATCTGATTGATTTGTGGTGAAGAGGGAACTGGGAACGTCTGCCCCACACTTTATCGCTTCAGTCGAAACCATGTGGATCAAGGGTGCATGCACAGACCAATGGACGCTACTACTTTTAAAAGCTCCGGCTTCGGGCACATGTGCACAGCCCTGAGTGGAATACAGATAGGGGCCACACCTCTCCATGATCCTCCGGTTACAGATAAGTAACCCCTTTTCTGTACTTTCTCCCAAGTGCTATATTATATAATAAGTCCAAAGAATCTTCACGTTGTATTTTTGAGGCTGCTGTTCAAAATGCTCTAGCTAAACTTACTTGTATGTGTACTGCTGAAATATGCAGAAGCAGAGTTGTATTTTCACTGCATAACTTAGTTATTCTCCAGTTTATATTAGTTTTGTTTACTAGTGATCAAATTCTGACAAATTAAATATGCACACAACAATTTTTTGTAGAAAATGAATACATATGTATATTGTCCATATGACTTAAGGGGTTTGGTGAAGTAACTTTTTTACAGAAGCTCAGTAGAATTAAAAGAAGTGAGTTCACCTTGTAGGGCTGGAAAAAACCCATGAAGGGCTGATAGATTTTTAGGTGGCACAAATAGTCAATATGTTTTTCTATCTGTTTATATATGTGAGAATAAATACCTTTGGAAAAAAAAGAAAACTGTTAAATGTACCTTAAGTATGGCAGGGCAGATTTTTCAAGTGTAGGTACATAAAGTTAAATGCCTAAATCCATCTGTCACCTAAGTAAGCAATCTGATTTTTAGCAGTACAGAACACCCTCAACTGCCATTTAAACTATTATTTTTACTGATGTTATTCTTTTTCTATCCATTTTGCTTCTAAAACCACTTTGCCTAAGGTAATATAGGCTTCATGGTAACATAACATTTAGTACTGATTGCCTCTGTGTGTGTGTGTTTGCTTTTAAAAATGCAAACCAGTTTTTGCTATAAACTATAGTGTCACAGTTGAATTTCTGATAGCTCATGCTGGCTAGGGCTAGAAACCAAAAGCTTTATGTCGTTGGATAGTTGAGACTCCATCTCTCCAATTGCAGTAATATGTAGCAGTTGTATAGTGTATTTCATGTCCAAAGCACTTTATAGCTATTATTTAATTAACCCTTACCATGCCCATATGAGTTTGGTATGTGATTTGCACACATCCAGTGTTATAAAGAATTCACTTGGGATCTCAAAACCAAAAATTCTTGCAAAAGCATGGAATCAAGAATTAAGTTTGTGTACAGAGTTAACCACAGAGGATAAAGATAAAGCTTTCTTGCTATCTCATTGGGGGAGAAGAATGAGAAATGAATAAGACACTGTTGCCAGGAATAATACCCGACTCTGGAACAGTTGATAAGTGATTGATGAGTACTATGATCCTCCACAGAACGAGACTGTAGAGAGTGTTTTGTTTTGTTTTTGTTTTTCTTAATCTGGAACTAAGAAGTAGAAAAGAAGGGGATAGATACATTATGGATTAAAGAACTTTTTGGCATCCATGTGTAATTTAGGAGACATAACAGATTCCCTAATTAGAAACAGAATTGTTTATAGGACACCTGATTCCAGTTTACAAGGGAGATTGTTGAAAAAAACATATCTAACCCTAGAGAAATATATCCAAATAGCAAGGACAACTTAATTGTCCAGGGAAAGAATGAAAACAATGACAGCTGCTCATGCAGAACAAGTACGAAGACTGCCACTAAAGGAACCCAGGAAGCAGTTAAGAGTTGCCAAGGTAGGTGAGCCTCACATTGCCACAAAGGATTCAGGACCTGTGGGTGCTGTGCACATGTGAGCAGGTCAGGGTCCAACTGTCATAGGCCCACAATGTAATGGTAAAAGGCCAAAACAAAAACAAAAAAACCTCACCCTCCAAAAAACAGGCAACCAGGCTAAGCTGCAGTGGAACACAGGTCATATAAAATAATTACAGTCTCAGTGCATTGGTGGAGATGTAACTGCAGACAATTGTGGAGTAGCGTCAGACAGGTGGCACAGATCGGACCAAGGCCAGGACAAGAAAGACTTACACAGAGTTTCAGGCATCAGCTGGTCTGACATAGGAGAGTCAGAAGAAACAAGGCATGTGAACAACACAGAGGACCAACAGGGCTCCAGGGACCAACAGAATGAAGACAGCAGCAGGATGGAAGCAAATCCCTCACCAGTAGTAATAATAGAAGCAAGAAGTGGGAAACATGTTCAAAGTTAGGCCTCATAGTTTCTTCCAGTATACTGCTAACAGGCTGGTGGTAAAAGCCATGATCCTAGGATAGGCTATGTGCTAGTAATTTCTGGCCCCAGTAAATCAGAAAATCCTTGCACAAAGGACAATAACAACAAAAGTTGTTGAAAGATGTAGTAACCTGCATGTAACTCAAAGGGAGGAGCACAAGTTGCAGGGGGGAAGACTTTGGAGATAGGACCAGTAAGCCAATCTGTGCACACAGCAGGAATGCTAGCTGCAGTTGCAGCATCTCTGTAAATAGTTCTCTTAATAAAGAGCCAATTTAAGTTTTAGGAAATGGAGCCTTCAGGTTATTATACAATATGTGGTACGTGAAACAGCCTAAAACAATCTGTTGAAAAAGGCTGAATACGGTATTTATATATCTTTTTTAACTGATTCATACTTGGTAGGAGAGAAATGAAGATTTATTTATGGTAGGTTCTTTTGATTTAAAAGTGGCAGCTATTTAAAATCTGCTCTGTTCTGAATTTTGGATTGTTCAATGTACAGCCAGTAAAAATGAATTGTTGGCAGGTGGAATGAAGATGTGGACGCCAAAGATAAAGAGATACAATGTATTTGATGGCTGCCAAAATAAAGTAATTTATTATGTAGCTGATATCACCACGTGAGGGGTAGGTAGATATAGATATGAGGAAGATGTCCTTTCATGAAAACTCTGAAAATGAAACTCTGTGCCTCTGATATCTGTGCTTGGATTTGGCTTCCTGTCTAGCTCCTCTCCCCTCACACAGAATAGCAGCATAACTCTATTGTCAAATGTATTAATGAGAATTCGTTGTTGACTTGTATGACCTGCAGAGTTGATGGGAAGTGACACACAATGTTAAGGGTGATGGCTGCAGGCCCAACTGGCTGACTGAAATATACTCAGACTGACAGCTCCTGATAATTGTCACACACATTTGGAGTTCAGTCCCTGTAGTGGAAAATAGTTTATACCTACACAGTAGCTGAATTGCATAGTTTAACTTATTTGAGTAGGTTACATTTCAGAATTTTTTACAGATATGCTATATAAAAGATTCCTGTGATACAAGTTAGTGTCCTATAAATATTTTCTTTCTTACTATAAGGCAATACAGTTGAAAAGAGTTTGCAGAGATTTATTGTTCTATAAAATAGTGGGTGTTCTCTTCTGTGGCTTTGCTCATTGTTTGTATGTAAGCTTACTAAACTAGCACCTGATCTTTTCAACTGTGGGTAGATGGTTGATCTTTTTGTTTAAAGCACTGGAAGTCCCATCTCTTCAACAGACTCCCTGTGTGACCTTGGGCAAAATGAGGTTAATAATACTGAGGCCATTTAGTGTGCGACAAGCTGGTGTGTAAATTTACAGCATACGAGCTTGCTATGCAGTTGGTAATCGTGTGGGTCTTGACACCACAAACTTAAAATTCCATAGTGCACTTTGATGTGGATGAAAGCGCAGTCCGTAACTTTTAGTGCATGGTAGTAAAGTGCCCATGGCCAGGTAGTGCACTGTAGATTTATACCCCAGCTTGCCACTCCCTAACTGACCATGTCAATAAACCCTAATTTTCTCCTAGCCTTTGTCTGTCTTGTGCATTTATATTGTAAGGTCTTCGGGGCAGGTGCTGGCAGTTACTATCCATTTGCACACTTCTTAGCACAATGAAGCCCTGGTGTTAATTGAATCCTCTAGGTTCTACTGGTGTATCAAGAATTGATGCTAATAAAGTAGTCAAAAACTACCCTCTAGAATTTTGCTCTGATAAAGAAACTAGTAGTCCAAGAGACAAGAGAACAACTCTTATAATACTAAAACATGTCATGATAATAAAATAAACTAAACTCTGTTCTTAGATACTCCAGATGCGCATCAGTGTAACTCCATTGTTTTCCAGGTGGTAATTTCTGATTTACATCATGGTACTTGAGAGGAGAATTTGGCCCTCTCTCTGTGTATAGGAAAGACTGCAACACAATAAAATAACACGTGCGCGTGCCGATATTTGCGTAGTTTGTTTTTGTTTTTTAAAGATGTGGGTTGTACTAGGGATTTCCTCTCTACCCTCCACATTTAAAGGCAAAATACAGCAGACAGGAGCACATCTATGTGGCTCCAGTAGTAAGCAGCAGTGTGGTTGAGGATTTTGTTACTGGAGGTTTAGTTTACCGTGGAATTCGTACGCTATTCAGTTCAACATGTTTAGTCATACTTGCCTACATGACAGAGGAAGTCTTGAGAATGTATTTAATATGCGTAAAATGCTTTGAAGATGAAAAGTGCTAGATAATTACTATGTCTTAGTATTAGTAATCCTGTAATAAACGCTGTAATTTAAGATCAATATATAATACATCTAATCTAATCTAAATTAATTTGCATCAGTTTATCGGTGTAGAGTACCAAAAAGAAAATTAACTTTTGTATCTAACAGTCTTCTAATTATTTTTTAACAGACACAAAGAAAGTGTGATCTTATGGTATAGTATTTAGATGTTCAGAACCAAATACTGCCCCTTTGATGTGCATTCAGTTTTCGTTGGCTTTGTCTGCATTGGATAAAATTAGCAAAACATTTCTTCCAATCCCACCACTGGTTCAGCTGCACTGGTTGAAGCCCTAGTACAGGCAAGCCAATAGTGACCGGTGAATTTGTACCTCCCTGTCAGTAAAACTCACTGTTTAGTAATATTGTTGAATAATACACAATATAATGCTAACATTCTTGTTACAACAAATAGGATGGAGAACACATTTCAAAACAATATATGGCGTACTTTCCTGGTTCTTGAAAGCGTTTAACTTCGTGTCTTACAGTGCAGTTAAAGTATGCTGGTATCTGGTATAACTGCAGACCATGTTTTGTGCATAGGCACATGGAAGTAATGTGCTCTTACGGTATTGCCAAACATTTGTGGTTCTTTTTAAGGGTTTTCATGAGTTTTGTATTTTTCCTTCAAAGTTTTACCCATATCTAAAATGGCTATTATCTCTCATTACTGTCAGCAAGATGGCTGAAATGTCTCTTTAACCCTTGCAGGAGTGAGTCTGAGGAATGTGGTGTGATAGAGAGGAAGAATATGATGGGGAACAGATGATGAAGAGAAAGGAGAGAAAACAGCAGGGGAGTGAATGTAGGGGTAACCTGAAGGGAGAAAGTGTGAAGGGTAATTGCCTAGACTCTGTAGAAAGTGGGAAAGATAGAAGAGATAAGTGTGGGTATATTGAATTCCCTCTGAGGAGCAAACAGGAGGGCCTGCATTTTAGTGTGTGTATTCGAACCTGAGATGATCATATATAAAATGGAGGTGGGCAGCTTCCCCGAAATGTGAAAATATCAGGAAGGTGATACGTGTGAAGAGGGGGACAGTGGTGGTGGCTGTTATGTATACTGAGTTTTAAGACAAACTTTTTAATTTTTGAGGTATGACTCACAAGTTTTGAACATTTGATATTGACAATGCTGGTTTTATCTACTAATTTAATAAACAATCATTGCAGAACAGATTTTTGGAGGTTGGTGAATAATAAAAAAGGATAAAGTCTTTTGACGTCCAGTGGATATTGTGGGCTAAGTACCAGATGCTTTATCTTGGAACTCTGACTGTATTACTAACTTGCTATATGACCATGGGCAATAACTTAACTGCTGTTTTGTTTTCCCATTTCTAAAACAGGAACAGTAATACTTACCTTCTCTGTCCCCCACCTGCCTCACAGAAGTGTTATAAGGGTTAAATTAGTTCATGTCTTGAAGATATCAAACAGTATGTAAAAGGCTAAGTATTACTTTTTAAATGGTAAAAATGTATGATTAGAAGTGAAAATCTTCCAGACATGAATTTATTTTTGAAAGATTTAAACTTTTTTTATAATTTTTGGTGAATACTGGAATCACATCTGAAATCAAGTACTTTCACAAATTTGTAAAGCTCTGGTAATTTTAAGTCCCTTCATGCTTCATAAATCAAAATTCCCTGATCATTTTTAGAAAGAAGTGATTGGGTAAAAAACACTTTATTGCTATGATATTTGCAGTGTTAAGCTATTTAATAATATTAGCCTCTTTTTATATAAATGGCTCAGTGTTGAAGTGAGTCAAGTGGAATCCTTGCATACTGCGTCATGGCACACTAAATAGATTAAAGAAATTAATTTCCAGGAAAAAAGTAAATTAAAAAATAAACAGAGTTTACTAAGCAAGAATAAGGATGCGTGTCCAATTACATACACTCAAAAGCTAGAAAATCAGAAACTCAGTCAGTCAGCCTTGCTAGACAGTATGAAGGTGTTGCAGAAATAACTACTAGGTGAACACCATTCTGTCAACAGTACGCAAGCTGGTTTCCTATGCTGCCTACTAAGCTGTTTAAAAGAAGCCTTGTTAATTTTTCCCATATCTAAAAAAAACGTTTTTTTTTTAAATACTGCTTTCATCTTGATTGGAATTCTAAAAAAAAAAAGTAATTGAAAAGTGCCCAAGGCACAGATTGTTAAAAGTATCAGGCATCTTAAGATGCACATAGACACCTAGAGGAATTTCCAAACGCACCTAGATGCCTAACCCCCTTTTATCTGAATTGGAGTTAGGCACCCGGGTGCTTTTTTGAAAATCCTTCTGGGTGTCTAAATACCTTTAAAAATCTGGTTCCAAGTAACATAAGTAACTAGGGGCCAGATTTTTTAAGGGAGTTAGGGATTTAACTCTCATTGAAATCAATGGGAGTTAGATGCCTAAATGCCTTTGAAAATATAGCTCTTAGTATTCAAAGTCCTACTGACTTTCGGTGAGATTTAGGGGCCTAAATGTTTTAGACACTTTTTTGAAAATGTTACTGCTAGTCTCTAATTTTCTTCCTTCCTCTACTTTAAATAATATCTCTCCGAGATAGGTAGATATACATACATATAGAGAGAAACACACAGTTTTTCTCTCTCAGTATATTCATATATAACTGTGTGTGTGAACAGTTTCTATTCACATGCTAGAGGCTGCAGCTGATGAGCAGAAATAGCTCAGTTGATACACTCGTCTCTGCTGCGTTCGTACCGAAACAGCGCTGGAACAACTGTCATCGTTTTGCACAGTTCTGTTTTTCCTGTAGAGATGCCTGTGGCAATTGTGTTCATTCTTCAGTACACAGGGGCGTTACCAGCTATAAAATAATATATCTGACTGCTTAGTAGTATAATATACTTTATTCCCTAGAAAAATAGAATAGTGGAGAACTTAACTTTTGCTCACCATGCAAACCTGGCCCCATTGAGGCAGGCTTTTAACTCTGTGGTCAGTAGGAATGTAATGGTGGTTTGTCAAGATCCCTGATAATACCTTGTAAAGCATAGCACTGGTCAGAAATAGTGTTAAAGTGCTGAAGATGTTACCAAACTTGATAGAAAAATTACTTATAAACCTCTTTTTTTGTACTTGAAAGTCAAATTCATGACTTGTAATTCACACTGAGCTTTGGATAAGGGGCCAGTCAGACAGACAGACAGAAATAAATTATGGGAAAAACAAAAGGAACATCTGCAAACTTTCTTCTGTGGTTCCTCAAGCCACAGATCATCAATGTAGAAACAAAGATGAGTAAGAGTTGTTTATTATTATTACACTGTTCCTTTTAGTTGTGTATTTGACTCACTGATATTTAAAAAAAAATACGGTTTGTGGATAGTTTGAGACAAAAACTATAAAATGAGCAAACAGCTTGTTCTATAATGTATAATTAAGTAAATTGCAAACAGTTTTATTTTACTGTTAAAATATTTGTTTTTTGTAAAACATAAAGGGCATACTGTTAGAAAGCAAATGAAAATTTGTATAACAGACTTTATCTACCTAAGAACAAGATCCTGCGAACACTTATGCATGTACATTAATTTACTTACATGAAAGTTCCAGTGACTGCAGTGGGACTACTCATGAAAATACAGTTATGTGGATACATAAGTATTTGCAGATTATTATTATTTCTTTATATTCAATTAGTGCCTAGAAACCCCAGTTATAGACCTAGGGTCATGTTCTGTGGGCACTGTTTAGACAGAGAAGGGAAGATAAGGAAACAATCTGACATTTTAACAGCTTTTCTTACAATTAGTTATTTTCTAATTTAATATGTTAATAAATAATAAACAGTAAGAATCATATTTCTGGAATAATGAAGTAAAAATGAAATAAAGTATAAAAAACACTGTAACACTATAGTAAAATTGTTAGAAAAATAATTTTTTGCATGAGTTTTGCATAGTCGCAAAACACAACTTTGATACAACAATTGTATTTGTGATTATTGAAAATGGAACCATACTAACTCATTAGCAGTAACTTCTTATACGTACATGCACACAAATATTGTAAAAAGATTGCAAATTGCTGTCAGGTAGATTTTCATGTGTTTAGAATTCACACCACTAAGAAACTGCCAGTAGAATCTGAATAGAAGATAGATAGTAATAATGTTTTTTCACAATAGTTTTTCGAAGTGATAGAAACTTTCTAAAGAGATCATCTTTGTTTTTAGAAAACCTGTCCTAGTACAACAACATATTATCAATATTGCTTTGATATGGTGTGTCTGTCCCTAGGTCTTTCTTGAGTCGAATTTTTGTGTTGTTGATCTTCCCCTGTTACATTTACTGGCATTAATAATTTTTCTTTTTTAACATTAATTTTGTTTTACACTTGTTTTATACCAGCTGTGCAGTGTTGATTCAAGGGAGATGCTGAAAAACTGTGATTAAAATGATTTTTGGTTTTAGTTTCTAAGTCTTTTGTGTATTTGAAAATGTTTATGAAAGGCTGTGGAGAGATGTATTGTGTTTAAAGTATACCTTTGTGCTGATGCAGTGCAGCTGCTAGGTAGTAAGGTTTTCTTTAGCTGCCCTCTGCTTTTATTACTGTTTTAATAAAACCTCGGGCACCGTGTATTTGAGCTCACACTAGGGCATTGCACCTTCCCACAACTCCAAACATAGTCAGTGATTTTAAAGCCACTGTCTCCATTGCCAGAAAAGTGAATGAATTGAGAGAACTCGTGTAGAAAGTCATACCTTAATTTTACTACTTGAAACTGGTGCCGAGAAAAATTCCTGTCAACTATGAAGTAGTAATAATTTTCCATTTAAGCCAAAGTTTATAGGATGGTCAATAATCAATTGTGGTAAGGAGCCTTAAGATATTAAATGTATTTATTTTCATTAGGGAGGCAGTTATAACTTCATAGTAGTTACAGTATAGTTATCATGTAGTTAATGTATCAGGACTCTGAATAAAAATGTGTGTTAAGTATGAGCCTAAAGGATAATATTTACTAATTCAGGGATTAAGTACATCTCCTGTTTCTCTGATTTAATGGTAATTGCATATAAGAAAAACACTCCACCCATTATGATTTCTCAAGGGAGCATAAAGAGGCACAGGATGCGTGTATGGCACTGACAGACACTGCTATTCAAAAGATACCAATCTTGTGCTCGTAGAGTGCATGTGCATCTTTAGTGGGATCCATACAGACAATAACATCTCGAAGAACCACATTTACTGTAGAGCAAGTGGCTGTTCTCTTTGCTGTCTCGCTGTTCTGTTTTAACAAAGGAGAGAATGCCTGTCAGAGCCTATAAATTCTGGATAGATAAAATGGGAGATGGGAAAAAGTATATCTCCAGGAATCTGGAACCTCTATGCCAGTTTTTAAAGTCTGTTTCTGTACATTAATGTGTTAGAAGTTAGTTCTGTGTAACTGTCTATGAATTTATTTTCTATTTTATGTTTAATGTTGCATGTGGAATGAGTCATTTTGCAGATCATTATTTGAGCATCGTCTGCTGTGCTGACTGGGAATGCTGAGGAAGATTCTAAAAGCTATGAATCATCATCTCCTTCTTGTCACTGTTCAGAGGGAAGGAAGCAATTTATAATTTCCAGGTTATTGAGTATGGGCGACTTAAAACAAATTGTTTTAAAAATACCTTAACTAATTAGCAAAGCTTCATTATAGTTTCAATATAAAGATTATACAATAAGTGGTACATTCTTAATCTTCTTCTTATTGGATGTGGAGCTTGTGAAGCCAATTTGTGGCAGCCGCATAGTGGAAATGCAGGGTCCTCAGACCACTGTCAAAATCTGGTCAGAGGACATTCATGAGTGATGTGTGACATTTTCTGTCTTTGACCACAGCGTTTTGTGGGATACTCTCATTGACCCCAGATGTGAAGGCTGACTGCACATTGACCCATACTGCTGTGGTTTGAAATGGGTTCAAAAGGCTGTATCATCCTCACGATGGATGTTTGGAGCAGTGATGTTGCTTAACACAAGGATCCCTTGTACTTGTGAGGGTCGAATCATCCCAGTTATGATGTGCACGTTTGAATGTAGTTGTGTGTCAGTCAGTTTGATGTGAGATGGATTGGAGCCAGACCAGAGTACAGTATTCTGGAGCAGAGTAACGGAGGGCTAAACCAGATGATAGGAGAGTTTGTTCATTTGCTGTCCAAGAAGTGCTGGCCAGTTTGCTTAGATGGTGGTTATGCATCCTCACCTTAGCCTCAGTTTTCCTCGGGTGATCGATATGCCAGAAATCTGTCTAGGGTTATTCCAAGGTAGATTGGGTAGGATTCTTATTTCAAGTGATGTCCATTCAGAAGGATATTCAGTTCTTGGTCTCTCTGGTGTTGTAAAGATGGAACATGCTCAAAACAGTATTGGTCACACTTGGTTGTAAATGCCACCAACATCACTCTTCATCCATGTTACTCAATGGTATTAGGGTTTCTTCAAGTTGTGGGAATGACTGTGCTTGGACACCTAAGCAAATGTCATCTGCATATATGAACTTGCAGGATGAGTTGAGTGGAAGGTCATTTGTGTACAGGTTGAAAAGTGTTGGTTCCAGCGCAGAGCCTGGGGTAGATCATTGGTTTGTCTTTTCCATGAGCTAACTGTCTTCCATGTGCACTTGGAAACTTCTGTTGTGGAGGAGAAGATCAATGATGATGCCCATGCTGGTAGTACTCTTGACAAATTGACTAGACTGTTCCATATGCTGCTGTCAGGTCTAAGAATACAGCTTCAGATTTTTCTGAAAACCATTTTTAATGAATACTGTCAAAGCTAGCACTTGATTGCAAGTGTTCTTACCTCTCTGGAAGCCTGCCTGCTCAGTGCTGAGTATTGACTCCATTTCTGGGGAGATGTGCTGAAGATGCTACATTCTTAATAGACAAATGTGTGTGGAGTTATAATTTGTCCAATTTTATAGATTAACATATTGTGGTAGTACATTGGGGAGTGTGGAGGGGTACTAGCATTTTTTAATTGCGGAAGGGTGTAAGAGTAGTGTGAAGAGACCCGTGGTGAGATTAATCTTCATTTTGGTTGAATACATTCTATATTTATAATAATACCACATACATGATGGTGAATTTCATGTTGTACTGTATCAGTTAGTGCTACAAATTATCATACATCATTAGTGTCTTACAGGCACTTTGCTTACAAATTCTTAAGTATACGCATAACTTTGAGTGCAAATGGTGCTGGTGAAGTCAGCGGAACCACTCATTTGCTTAAAGTTATACCTGTGCTTCAGTGCCTTGCTGAATCAGGACTTAATCTTCTTTCTAACTTTCCAAAACGACAAGCAACTTCAAATCAGTGAAATGTATCCATCTTTCTGTTCTGAATGCGGGATCCAAACCTCCATGTTAAAGTCACTTCGGAGAAATGTTTCTTAAAACACACAGTATGTTGTGTATGGAATGCGTTGTGGTGTGATGTGGTATACTCTGAAGACTTTATTGGTACTATTTTGAGATAATCTGCATAATTAATTCATATCCTCTCCATTTGCTAATACTGCAGCCTTATCAACTGATAACAAAATCTTTATCCCATATTCTTGTATACAGTGCATGTGTTATACACAAAACGTATTGTAGTTTAAAGGTTTTAATTCCACTTATTTGTGATGAACTCAGTATGTGTGTGGCAATAAACAAATCTTGATTCCCTCCAAGATATGCACATGCTGTCATGTATTTCGTTGATTCCACATATTAGTCTGCATTAATTATTTGTTGTGAGTGGTTTTAATTCCCCCTCCCCTCACCCCACTGCCGTTCGAAGTACTTCACCGTCTAGTGAGCAATTACGTCACATTGATATGGGCTAAATTGGGAATGTCCAAAAGTAAAAACAAACAAACAAACAAAACTTTCTCCCTTGTGGTTATAATTTATTCCATTGTTGGTGAAATATCTTACTTAATGGGTTGGTTTTCATGCCATGGTGTACGTACACATATATGTAGGAATTATTTTCTCTTTCTTGAAGCTTTGAATTAAACACACAGGAGATACTACAGAATTTGCGTAGTAAAATGTTAACCACAAATTTCTAATTTGGGTATTTAATGTTGTGCTTCTAAAAAAAAAAAGTGACTGGTACCGAGCACTTGTAATTCCTACTGAACATCAAGGCAGTTTTATTTAGGAGCATAAATACTGATTTAGCAGCCTAATATTAAAGCCACAAAATTTCAAACCTAGATGCTATTTGGCCTTTTTGAAAATTTTGTTTCCATTTTTCTTGTTTGCAGTTTGATCTTTCTTAATGTTCACTGCAATTACTGTCAGTTTAAAGATGTTGTTTCCAGAATGAGTGTGACTGAGGCAGAGTCCTTCCATAAAGGTTGCCTTTTCAACCACTTACATTACAAGGACATTTGCTAACAGTTGATAAATATTAGCTGAGCTGTTCAACCCAGAGATCTGTAATATTTGGCATGAGTTTGTTGACAAAAGTAAGAATGAATGTGCATCTCTGGTCTCTTACCAAGGGAAGAAATTGTTCAAAGATGGAGTTCACATTCAGTATCTGCTTCTTCAAAGGCAAGTGTTGTAACTGTGTCAGTCCGGCGAGGATATTAGAGAGACAAGGTGGGTAAGGTTGTACCTTTTATTGGACCGACTTCTGTTGGTGAGTGAGACAAGCTTCTGAGTCAGCTCAAAGGCTCGTGTCTTTCACCAACAGAAGTTGGTGAAATAAATACTCCTGGGGGTATGCTGCGCCAAAAAATAAAAAAATTCTGTGCACAACATTTTGAAATTATGCAAAATTATGCAAATTTTATTTGTCAAAGTAACACTACGTAATCATTCCAGTTTCAATTAATTTTGGTAATTTATTTCAAAATACCGGTCAGCAAGTATGTCTGTAACACACGCGCGGACACACACTCACACACACACACAAATTCTCCCAGGAGCAGAGAGTTAAAGAAACCCCTTTGACAATCCAGTTTGTTTCTTTACCCTTTTCTCCCTACAGAGCCCAGCCGGGGAACCAGACATCCGTAATACCTCCTCCCACCCCAGAGCCCAGCCATGTGCCCCCCCAGCCAGTACACCTGAATCCCCCATCTCCCCTAGAGCCCAGCCACAGGGCCCCCCCTTGCCCAGTTACTCACATGCTCTCCCCCCTCCTAGAACCCAGCCGTGGGGCACTCCAGAATAGATATCCACAGCACCTCTTCTCCAGAGTCCATCCACGGGGGCCACCCCTTGCCCAGATACCTGCACTCCCCCCCTCAGAGCCCAGCTGCAGGGTCCCCCCTTGCCCAGACACTCACCCTCCTCCCCCAACTCCAGACCCCAGGGAGCTGGAGGGAGAAACAGCCTGATGCTCGGTCCCAGGCTTGCATGGAGTTTCCTACGTGCTGCCTTCTCCTTCCTTCAGTGCATGCTGGGAACTCTAGCTCTCTCCCCCTCCCACTGGCAGTGTCTTCTATGTGCAATCTGGGCTTTTCCGGGTCCATCAGCCCTTAGTGGCAGCTAGGAGTACTGCAGCTCATTTCTGTGGGGGAAAAGAAATTCTGTGCGCACAACATTAATTTCTGCAAAAGTCTGCATTGCGTATTGGCACAGAATTCCCCCAGGAGTAAATAAAAGATATTACCTCACCCATCTTGTCTCTTCAAAGATAAGCAGCATCTGTTTATTATAAACAGGCTAGTAGGTCTTAACCTGAAAACCAAGAGGGTAACGTAGACACACAAAGTTAATAAGAAAATGTATACTCTAATCCTTTCTTTTATTTTTTACTGCATTTTCTAGTCTGCTTCTGTAACAGTTCACTCCATGTGACATCTAAAAGCCTGCACTGTGAGCTGCTGCAATAGTAAGTACTTGGCACTAGTTGGTTTAGTTCCGTGATTAATAGAGCTAGTGCTGTATTCTGTTGACAAAATGTGTTTTATTACAAGACTTTTCCCCTCTGTAAATAAGAGACTGTTATATGGTACTTGGTTAAAAGAAAATAGCAAGTCCCTGTCATTTTATTCCACTGCTGAAAGAAAACCTCTGTTCTGTAATGGGGGGTGGGGCAGGAACTCCAGCCTGACAGAGGAGTGCAATTCTGTTGACCCACCAGGTTAGCAGGAATTAGAATACTACGTGAAGCTGAAGAAGTTCTGCTGACTCATTGGGTATTTCTGCACTCGGGCTGGCTTTGATTGAATCACTGCAGCTATGCTTTTTTTAGCACGATAGCTTGATCAAAGCTAGTGTGTTCATATCTACCCATTTTGGAAATTACATCTCCTGACTGAGTGTAGACATACGCAAAATAACAAATGCTTCTTGTTAACTTCACTAACTTCACTGTGACCCTCTATTAGAGAGAACTAGTGCTGGAAAAATGGAGGACCTGCAAGAAACCCTAAGACAGCCATCCTGGATTGGGGAAAACACTTAGACTAAGGTTCATGTTCTGTTGTTGTTGTTTGAGTTAAAAATAATGCCAAAGCCCAGAAAGAGGGTAAGTTTGACCTATATACAGCATGTCCACATTTTAATTGGGGTAGTGGGAACACCGCCTTCTCAACGTTCATAATTATTTTGTGCTGTGCAAAAATATGTTTACGTACTCCGAAATTGGATTTAGAAACTGACTAAAAGATTAATGAATAATTGTGTATAATCTTTGTGCAGACCCACCAAGTGTCGTGAAACTCACCTAACACAATTTGCATGTGTTCACCATTTCTGCATAAGCGGTAAAATTTCATATAGTTTTGGAGAGAGAGAAACCCAACCCATTCACCTTGTAGCGTAGTGGAAGATGCACCGAACTACAAGCCAGGAAACTGTGAATTCTAATCCCAGCTCTTCTTCTGAGTGCTCTTAACATTTCTGTGTTATTTTACAGCCCTAATTAATGAAGGTCTCATAACCCAGCCCTAGGGGAAGGTAACTGTCATTCACGCATGTGTTACAGATAAGAGAACTGAGAGATTACAGAAAGTCACTGGGAATAGAGCTCCCGGTTTGTAATATAACATGGCCAAGTCTCATCCATTTTGCCACACTGTCTTCTGGAAGAAATAGGCAAAATGATGTGCTTGTGTAACTCACACTAACACATTATGGCTCTCTGTCTCTTTCTGTCTCCTTGATAATCAACATAGTCCTTGAGCTCAGATGTTAGAAATTCATGCTTCTAGAGCCAGAGAAATCCCAGTACTTGCAAATGACCCAAACAATTATCAGTATACTTGGCTATGCTGTCGGTAACCTGTAGACTATACTTTGCTCCCACAACCATGATCAGAACCCGGGAATCCCAGTGCCGAACATTTTAGAACTATTTCACAGTTAGCTGTATAATCCCTTGGTAAAGGATGTGTTATGCCATCCTCTATGGTTGATCTTCACAGAGGATAACAGCAAGCTTCCTTCATCTGTTTACTCCTATATCTGATGTGGAGATGGTCTCTGGCGTGGATCTGAAGGGTATTGGTTCAAACTCTGCTGAATGACCCATGTGAGAGAGGCGTGTTAATCTGAGGCTCTTTGAAGAATAACAATAATTGAAATGATTTTATATTGCAGAATAGTGTATTCAGAGACCTTCTACCTGTAGGTCACAGTATGAATCCAGCCCATCTCAGTAGGAATATTGCCATCTAAAGATTATTTTGTGGCCCATATATGTGATGAGTTTGGTGGTTCTCAGTTCCAGCTCCCATGTCACACATTCACCACTGTGTTTCATACTAATTATCAGACTCAGAAGAGAGACCAAAAACTTCATGGGCCATGGAGGCTGAAGTATCCCTGTTACACTTTAAGGAAGTCTTCCCCTTATGTAAGAGTGGAGGCTTGCTAGCAAGGAAACCTTCCTGCTGCCCTATAAATAGAGAGGGCATCATTCAACAGGGCTATCAAGGTAGTTCCTTTCACCTGCACTAAATCTGCAATCTTTTTAAAAATCAGATTATAAATATATTTGCAAATTATTTGCAATTATGCACATTGTCTCATTAAATTGTTTGCATAAAATATTAGACAAAGAGCAGCATAAAACTTGGCAGCTGTTTATATTTTTTTTTTTTTCTTGACCCTCTGTAGCCTCTGGAAGAAACTCCCCTTTCTACTTTATGGAGAGAGGTTCAGAATGGAAAGGATACAAACTCTTTGAAAAGCATTAGCCTTGCCAGATAAATTATACTATTAATGATTTACGGATTACTCTTTGTTATAATAGTAAGGGGCAATACCTTCAGTTATGTCAAAATTACAATTCCAACAATTGCCATTATTTGATAATTAGATATGATTATTTGTCAGTTAAGGCATAAGAAGGGAAAACCCCTAGCACTAGTCTTAATAGGGTTAACTACACCTGGAAATCATAGCTAATTGCTCCATGCTGTTCCAGAGGTTAATACACATCTTCTATATGTGCATACATACATAATCTTGAGGTAGTAGTTGTGTTCTACTGGTTCTTGTTTGGAAGAAGTTGTTTTTCTGGGTAAGAAATGGGTGAAACAGGAGAAGCAGAAATGATTATATGCCTTAAATTAAATGGACAGTTTCTGCTTTTCTTATCTCTAGTCAAGATGTGCTCCAACTGTAGCATGTTAAATGGAAACCATTCTTTCCAGTGCTGTTTTAAGTTTGATGGCAGATTATATTTGTGCTGAAGATGGAAGAATAGCATATTTCATCACTCTAACGTTCCTGCATTAAGACTGTGCGTAACCCCTTTGTTTGCTGACAGTTACTAATTATTATGTTGCCAGGCTCTGGAGAGGTTTATCCTGGATACTTGTACCAGGATAAACTGATGATAGATATATTCAAGCCTCTCAGTACTGTTGTAGTTTTGAAGCTCTAACTGCTCTATGGATATATTGCTGTAGATCTCCCAGTAGATTTTATTATATTTGCTGGACCTAATATTTATCATATACAAATATGTAACCTATACTTATGTATATAGCATGTATCATATTATTTAATGTAACGTACACACTGCTGGAATCAGCTTCTCTCCTCATTTACACTCAGTGCAAGTCACTGGTTGTGTGAGTGTGAACGAGTTAAGAATCTCGCACCGTGAGCATGATTGCATTGTGCATTAAATACACCTAACAATTTCCACATCACTAAATTGCTCAGGTGATATCCACAGTGATTGTGTGGAAAAATATTTATTTTCTCTCTTCTCCCATAAAAGCCTTTTATAAATATATTTGCAAGATATGGGGAATGGGAGCGTCAAGAAGGCTTAAAAATCAGACTCCAAAGCAGGCGAGGAATGATGACATTTCATTCATTGTAGAGTAGTGGTCCCTCATCTGTGGTCCGCAATGCTGGCTGCAGCTCTGTTCCCAGCCTTGGCCCCTGGCCACCGCCCCACTTCCAGCTGCTGCCGCAGCCTTGGCCCCCTTATCCCTGTCTGTCCCCCCAGTCCTCCCAGAGCTGTAATCCTGCTGGCCTGGGGGAGATGGACCATCCTCCAAAGTTTGGGGACCACTGCTGTAGAACATAACATTTGCACTTCAGTCTAGTGTCTTTCATCTGAGCTCTCAAAGGGCTTTACAAAGGTGGTCAAATATCATTACCCATATTTCACAAATAGGGAATGTGAGGTTAAGTGACTTGGCCAAGGTCACTTAAAGCTGCATTGATGAGATGAGAATATAACTCAGGAGTCTCAACTATCAATCTGCTATTCCAGGGGTTGGCAACTTTTCTGAAGTGATGTGCCGAGTTTTCATTTATTCACTCTAATTTAAAGTTTCGTGTGTCAGTAATACATTTTAATGTTTTTAGAAGGTCTCTTTCTGTAAGTCTATAATATATAACTAAACTATTGTTGTATGTGAAGTAAATAAGGTTTTTAAAATGTTTAAGAAGCTTCATTTAAAATTAAATTAAAATGCAGAGCCCCCCGGACTGGTGGCCAGGACCTGGGCAATGTGAGTGCCACTGAAAATCAGCTCGGCACGTGTGCCATAGGTTGCTTACCCCTGTACTATTCTAATCATTATATCAGATTATCATCCAATATGCTATTAATGCCACCTTCTTTCTATTGGACCATAGCTATCAATCCTCTTCTTCCTCAGAAATAAATGCGTGTCCCTTAAATTTGTTTGTATCCCCCATCGTAATTTAGTCTATATGTTGATTACACTGAAACAGGTGAAACAGTTTTAAATTTCCTTCCTCCCCACTTCTCCTCTTAGATTTTGAATTTTTAGATCACTTCTAATTTTTGAGCAAACATATATTGTTAGTCCTAAAGTCTACGAATAATTATGTGTAGCACTCTGTGGATATCAGTGCTTTACTGATTTTTATTGTAAAGTAATTTTGTTTCTATTTGTGGATAGAACTTTTGATTCCCAAGAAACCTTATGTTAATTAAAAGTCCATTCTGTGGTAAAAATCATTTCAATTTTTTGCAGCACAGGGTTCCAAGTGGTATTTCCAGTGAAGGGGCTGAGCCTCATGCATGCAGACAGTGCTAATTTGTCTTTTATCCATTGAGTAACGCCAAACTGTAACAGTATTTGTCACAGTTCCAGCAATACCTTAAACAGAAGTGTCTTTTGTGGATCTGTTTCAGTTAATTTCAAAACTGGTATGGTGTCCAGACTAGGAATGGAGGGAGATATTCTTAAATTGTCTAGGGGAGGAAGCTAAGAGTGCAAGTGTCCTGGAAAAACAAAAATAAATTTAGGCTAAAATCTGGCATACAGAAGTGTGGGCAAGGCTCTGTACTAATTGCTTTGTCCTAAAGAAATCTCTGAATTAATGCTCACATTTTTGCCTGGTATGAAAAAGAACAAATGAAAATATTTTTGTGAATGTGTCTGAACAAGAATCTTTGCCAGGTCTGCTTTTTATTTATGTTAACGAAGCAGACAGACTACAATGGGGAAAAAGGAAACCACATGTGAAGTGACAGTTATTTGTTCAATCACCTATTATATTTAATGGCTTACTATTCTGCGTAGCATCTTTGTCTAACTTGTACCTTAGGGAGGTTTATTCTGTTTGTTTTTTCAACCTTAGTTTTCCATATTTGCTTATATTGTTTCGTACTTAGTTTTTGCTATATCATCTTTGTATGACAGACAAAAATTAAGGTTCTTAACTCTGGGCAGACATCTAAAGTACAACTTATAGGATACCTCTGTCTGGCAAAATGTATAATTGTCTAATAAGCATGTGAGGTCTGTAAAAGCAGCAAAGAGTCCTGTGGTATCTTATAGACTAACAGACCTATTGGAGCATGAGCTTTCGTAGGTGAATGTGAGGTCTGTATCTGTTAATAGGTTGCTGTGGTGGCATCTGTACTAGCAATTTTTTTTTTTAAATGTTCCCCTTGTACTCCCACAGGTTCTGCTCCATTAAAAACTCATGTGTTTTTAATCAATGTGTCATATAACTCTGCTGAATGTAGATTTAAATAACACAATGGTAAAAACAACTGAGTCCTCGTTACACAAATCAACTGCTATCAGTTGTGGAGCAGGTTTCCTGAAAATTGCTAGTAGATAGATAAAAAGGCTGTAGCTAGGCACTTTTAATCATTCAAACTGAATAAAACTAAATTGTTAATATAGGCTAAGCTTAAATGAGTAACCATTTTAAAACTGCAGCCTACATTTTGAAAAACGACTAGAAATTTTGCGTAACTAATTTGAGACTCTTAAAAAGGAGATTGATTGACTGTACTTTCCGCAGATCTGGTTCATTATGTTTGAAATTGGACACCCAAAAATTGAGAGACCCAAAATCAACAGTCACTTTTGAAAAAGTACTCCTGCAAGTCCAAAAAAGTAATTATCATTTGTGATGTCATCCAGTACATATAGCTCATAGGAGTGATATCACGCGCATGAAATACAGCATTTTGGCAATGAGAATACAGAGCTATCAGATTTTGCTGCTGTTGTAACTCGGCCAGTGAGAGGCTTCTGTGTTCTGTTCAACTTCACAGAAGCATTAACAACGAAAGGAAAAAAGTAAATTTTCGCTTAAAGTTGCAGCATTAGCAAAGACACTATGATTGATGCTTCTGGCAGGATGGTCTTGTTGAGTATATAGCTGAAGCTGAACTAATCATTTAAATGAACAATCTCAATAACTACACGATTGTTTTGTAACATATTTCACTCAGCCAGCTATGCTCAGTTTTACATTTTCCCTCCCCTGAGATATGGCACAATGCTCAAGGGGCAAGTGCAGCCCAAGTGAAAGGACTGTCTGTGTGTGACACTGAGCATACTATGGAACTGGGGGATGTAGTTGTTTAGGGCCAAAGCAAAGGACAGGTCATGCCACTCCAGCACATCTACCTTCTGCTAGTACAACAGTGAGTAGAAGACCCCGTCTGCTTTGGATTTGGGCTGTAAAAAGCACTGGACACACAAAACCTGGACCATACCATGTCACCCTTAGTTCTCCACTGTTGCTGGTGGCAGTACTGTCTTCAGAGCTGGGCGCCCAGCCAGCAGTTGCCACTCCCTGGCTGTCCAGCTCTAAAGGCAGCGTGGAAAGCAGCAAGTGCTGGCCAGGCACCCAGCTCGGAATGGAGTAAAAAAGTGTGGTTGTTGATTGCAGATGACAGGTGGTCGCTAGGGTAGAAAGTTCTGTGGCCTCTTGCAATTAGTTGCTCATGACAGGTGGTCTCTCTTCAGAGGTGGTCGCTAAGTCAGTTTTACTGTACTTGTAAGTGGTAATTCTGTAATAGTCCATAAACACAAGACATTTCTTTCCTTTAGTCCTTCTTCATAAGTAAATCTGTCTAACCTTTGAATTGTTTTTGCTGTTCTACTCTGAACTCTGTTCAATCTCTGGTATTGATATGCCTGTAAATAATTGCGGTTTTGGGGCTAGAGGCTATCCAGGCAAATAGAGAACTCTCTCTCTCTCTCTCTGTAGTTTGTGATGTAATTCATCTGTGTACACAATCCAAAATTGCATTAGCTGTTTTTGTACTACCATCTTGCATTGCAAGTACATATCTAATTTGCAGTGGATTTTTTCCCTACATTTCTTTCAACAATACTGTATTCCAGGTTGAATCTAATTTTATTTTTTTCTTGCTTATACATTTGGCCTCACTAGGTTGCTTTGCCCCATTTGTGATACTCAGCACGTCCCTATTTAGTGCCATCTGTAAATTTAATATACTGTTAATCCTCTTTTGTCTTCATCATTAATAAAGATGCATTACCACCAATCCCTGTGGCACCTCTCTACATACATCTCCAAAACTTGATACATTGATATTTATCATCATCTTTGGTTCTTTGTCCAACTTTTCAACCTATATGAGATTGCTTATATGCAAACCAATCTGAGTTATTTTTCAAGTATGAACTAATACTGTATGATACTGTAAGAGCTGATACTGTATTTGTGGTATTGGTGGAGGGGTTTACACTGAAATGGTAGGCAAATAGGATTTGGTCTCATCCTTATACTAATTGTTACGTGCCTGAGTGCTCTGCAAGCACGAGGCCCACACACAAAGTGAGTTATTTGGCTTTAATAAAGGTAAAGTGCCACATCCGCAACGGGGACTCTGGGCCTTGCTGTCACTTAGGTGGGGAACCCAGCACTGAAGCTTAGCTCGGCCTGGGTCGGAGTCCAAAGGCGGACCGGAAGCATACAGCTGTATATACACAATACAAAAGCAACTTATACATATGCAAAAAGGGAATTCCCACAGGCTATGTCCGCCCTTTGGCCTTAGGCCATACAAACTGGTTTCAACCAGTTAAAAGCAACTTATAACTGGCATGCCGTGTCCTACAATGACCGGCCATTTAGCAAGCAGGGGCTTTTCACAAGGCTGCCGAGAAAGCGGAGACACCCTAGCTAGGCCATGACACAGTCTTCCGCAGTCCCCTACACTAATTTAAAGAAAAATCAGATTTAGCATTTTTGTAATCCCATTTTGGTGTTCTAATGTATATAGTAACCAGTAAAACACACAAGCTCTGAAACTTGTGTGTGTGTTTTTTTTTTTTTTTTAAATCATCCAGCCCTCCGATGGAATCATAAGTCAAGCACTAGAAATTGTGTTTGTCTGTTACCTCTGATCCCTGTCCCTCCATCTATGGTACACCCACGTGCGCACACACTTTGCGCATATACAGGGACATAATTTTTTTACACAAACCATTTTATTTTGCCGTATGTGGTTATAGAAATTGTCAGTTGCATACCAATATATCAGTGGTTCTCAAAGTTTTATACTGGTGACCCCTTTCAAATCCAAGCCTCTGAGTGCGACTCCCCCTTATAAATTAAAAACACTTTTTAATGTATTTAGCACCATTATAAATGCTGGATGCAAAGCGGGGTTTGGGGTGGAGGCTGACAGCTCGCAACCCCTGAGGGGTCCTGAACCCCAGTTTGAGAACCCCCGCGGTAGATTGTAGTGTGTGTTGTTTTTTTTTTTGTTTGTTTTTTTTCCCGTGAATATACTGGTTGGAAATCAGAAAGAATTAAAAAAACAAAAAAATGTTATTCTTTTATTTGTGTTAATTTTTCAGAGTTGCATTATTACATTAATACTTATCACAGTGATTTAAATTTATACAAAGAGAAATATCAACTTTCTTCCTTCCCTAAATAGGACATGTTATTTATCTGAAAATAAATCCTCACCTTTTGTTCAATGGCTTTTGTTCAAGGCATGTTTGTCCTTGTATTGCTTGCTGTTAAGAAGTTATACAGTTTTATTTTTCCTTAGTTTTCTATTCAGTGAATGTTTTATGGGCAGGAAATTTGAAAGTATTAATGGCTGTAAACTGATTCGATTGTCTGTTCTCCATATATATGTGAGAAAAGCTTGTAAATGTGAATTGGGAATTTTTAAATCTTGAAATACCTCAGAAGAGAAACTTGTTTCACTGCTAAATGTTGATTCAGAACACAAAAAACACATTTTTTGTTGAAAAAAATTAAGGATGGCTAAGATGAGTCTTCCCTCCCATGCAGAGAAAGATACAGAACAGACATTTACTGATAGATACTTATTAAATCTATGTAGCTTAAAACACTCTCTGTATAGAATAAAAAAAGCGCCATTACTCACTGAACACTTACTTCAGTCTCTTCATATTATAAAGGTAACCAAATAAGTGTTACATGGAGGGCATGAATAAAATGTTTATGAAGCTGGGTTCTCGCCAGGAATGCAGCAAAAGCCTTTATATCTTCTGTCATCTTATCTGTTCCCTACTCTTGGACATAATAAAATGTCCATATATATTAGCTTTTCAGGCATGTTACCAGCAAACAATTAATATACTTTGAATCTGCATACATATTATTCATGGCTCAAAATATTACCCAGAAGCATGTCTGCCAACAACATTTGCCAATATACACTTACTCATGTCACATTTGCCCATCCGACACCCCCATCTTAATTAGCTGCACATCTAGCACCCCCAAATCAGTCTGTTATGCATCCTTCAGCCCCACATCAATTAGTTTTGCACTGCCCATCCATTCTTGACCTCCTCCCACAAACCCTGCATGGCGAAGGTTCATTATCCTCCCTCCCTAGCCTGGGAAAGGGGCAGCTTTATATGTTCTTCCCTTCCCCCCCATTCTGCAGGATGGGGGGCAGCTCCAGCAGGTCCTCCCCTTTACAGGCCTGGTTTTGCAGGGTTAGGGGATGACGAAGGAGCAGAGAGGAGCCAACCCATTTCTTACAAGGGAGGAAGGGAAGGAAAAAGAGGGAGCAGAGCCAGCCTGAGGAGCTACACTGTTTCTGTGTCCTCTTCCCCATCTCTTGTGAAAATGGTTTGACTTTTCTCTCCCCCACAAAAAAACTTCTTTTGGTTCTTGATGTGGTGATGGGAGAGTTAGTGGGAGGAGTAATGATTGCCAACTGTAGGAGATCTGATTGGTTGTCCTTCTCAGGAGGCAGAGGAATGGGGAAGACCAACCAATCAGAAGGGGTTTTATCCATAGACTGATGGATTTTCCTTACAAACCTCTAGCAGGGTCTCAAAACCCTTAATCTGTAGGGAAGGCCCACAGTTGGCAGGTCTGCTAAAAGTGAAATTGGGTTTGTTATTCTGAGCAATCAGAGAAAAAGAGCTACTGTGTAAAAAGCGGAAATAATAATAGTACTTGTTTTTATCTGAACCATTTACAAACAATTGTTTAAGCCTAAAAAAACCTTTCTGCACCCTTTCATTCCATGACACGTGAAATGAAAACTTTCTGATTTTACTTTAAGTGAAATTGGACCATGAACCACTTACATCCCACTTAAATTCTATATTTTAGAGTATACATGGATGTGTAGGCCCTATTTCTGGCCCTCTGCACAGTGGTGTATTTCACCCTTACTGCACATGCGCAGAGAAATGGAGTGTGATCATGTTGTTGAACTTGCTGAGGTAGAGGTGTGGCATTGGCTAGAGCCATTTGGCCTGCTCTTGTGCTCTGTTAGGTTGAGTTTGCAGTCTGGTCAGAGCTGTGGAAAAGCGGTAAATAAACAAAAAGGATTCTTAGGGGAAAGAGGACTTGACCGTCCCAAAGGAAAGATTTTTTTTCCTCCAGAGAAGAGAAAGGAGAAGGCTTTCCTAAGTTCTTGTATTTCTTTTCCTTCCTTCTCTGGCTGCTACACTCTCTGCAGGGCATTCTCCTTCCACTTGCCTGAAGAAACTCTATCCTTCCCTGTCACTAACAATACTATTTTTTAAAAATAATCTCTGATGTAAAAATAATTCCTTCATGTGTCAATCCAACAGCAGACTGTTTTAAAATGAAAAAAAATGTGTTAGTTTGTTTTGAATATTTAAGTTTTTTCAGTGACTGGAGATTAAGGATAGTGGTATAGAACAGAGAGTCTCAGCCTTTTTCTTTCTGAGCCCCCTCCCCCCCCCCATGCTATAAAACCTCTGTGGCCCACCTGTGCCACAATAACTGGTTTTCTGCATATAAAAGCCAGGGCCAGTGTTAGGGGGCAGCAAGCAGGGCAGTTGCCTGCGGCCCTGTGCCACAGCGCCCCCTGTGAAGCTACATTGCTCAGGCTTCAGCTTCAGCCCTCGGTGGCAGGGTTCAGGGCCCCAAGCTTCACACCCATATGGTGGGGCTTCAGCTGTCAGCTCTGGGCTACAATGAGTCTAATGCTGGCCCTTCTTGGCAGACCCCCTGAAACCTGCTCGAGACCCCCCAGGGGGCCCCAGACCCATGGTTGAGAACCACTGGTATAGAATATTCTTTTTTTCTATGTGCATGCATAGCTCACATTAAGGTTCCTGGGAATGATGCATGTACATCCAGGGAGCAATTGTATCCTTTGCATTTGTCCTAAAAAATGAGGGATAAGAGCTGTTTTGTATCAGAAAACACCAGTAACTCAGAGTTTTTGTACACATGACAATTTCTCACCTCCCAAAGATCTAAAAACATTGCATCTGAACAGCTCTTCGCTGCTGCTCAGTAAGAATGCTTTCAAAGCTTAGGCTTTTCCAAAAGAAGCAATAGACGCCCTGATTAAACATAAAGATACTTTCATCTGTGAATATTCTGTTCTAGAGTAGAATGTAACTGTAAATAGTAACACTGCATTTTTATGGCCTATGGGATTTATAGCGCTCTCTAGTTGGTGTATATAAACAAAATAAAAGCATTAGATTTATATGGAATAAAGGGTTTTGTTTAATGCCCAGGTGAAATAAGGCTATTTTCCTGTCTCTGACTATGTAAGTGTTCTGATTGTGGCACACTTCATTTTCAGTCAGTAATTATGCGTGGAGTGACATTGAGACATTAGCTGTTGCTATGGTAACAAGCTTTAAGTAGCAAAAATGCAGCTATGATGTCACTAGAACAGCATTGCCTCTCTTTCCGCCTTGAGTTGTGCACAAATATGTTTTTTAAAGCAGCAGGACTGTTACCATATTGCACCCCATTTTCTAATTTAGTTGGTGTGGAGTTCCCCTCCCCCAATTCCAATGTTGGTGTTGAAGTGAGCAGTTTGAGCTATTTTTCAATATTGGTTTATTAGGTACCAAACTGAACTGTACTGTTAGATTCTCTTCACAATATAATGGTTACCCCCTATTAGAGTATGGTTTCTTTATGACTCAAAAAAGCCAAACCAGCATTCTTTCACTGTTGATAATTTTAATACCCCATTGAGACCTTGATCAACAGTTTCTTGTGAAGGATCAGGTTTTTCAGTAACAATACTGGTTGCAGACTTACCTGGTTTCCTTCAGTTCTTGGAATTTTCAAATCACAGTAAGTGAATTCCTAAGTTTTTAAAACCTGAAATAAAATAAAAAGGCAGACTTTTTACCACCTTCATAATAAGGAATCTTCCACTGACTCGGTCCGTCATTTACACAAGAGTAAGAACAAGAAAGTCATAAAGATAAACCATCTTTGTAGAATTTGTTTTTTCACCCCCAAATGATATTATTTATGATTCTTAAGACTGTTTATAAATACAGAAAGTAGTCTCACTTTACCATGAAGCACTTAGAGTTCACTTAAAATAAAAATCTGTTTCAGCCAGGCAGTAAAGTTAGGTGGATGGTCAGTTTGGGTGTTGAATAAGGTCATAATGAGAAAGGAAGGAAAGGTTAAGACCAACTCACAGCACACACCCTCTATTCCTTTCTCCGCAAGCACACACCTTACCATTACAACTACTGTACCCTACAGACCACACATTACCGCCTTTACTCTTACTCCCTTGTTATCCTTCTGCAGACCTGCCTTTATCAGAATTGCCCCCCCACCCTCAATGCCAGTAGTCAGTTTTGACAGGTGGGGGTAAATTGGTAAAGATGTGTGAAAAGTTGTTAAAGTGGGTGATCAAAATCTGGCATCCCAACAGAGTGAAGTGTGGCCACATCTTCTTCAGTCTGGCTTGCATGTGCCTGCATGTATCTTACATGCTCCACACTCCAGTGTCAAATGTACATTACTCATGGGGGAATTCCGTGGGACTGCACACTCAATAAAATGCCCCCTCCCTCACAGAATTCCTCTGCTTCCCTGCAGAAAGTGGCAGGGAAGCAAAGGGAAGCCGTGGAGGGGGACAGTCATGGAGAGGGGGAGGGGAACATGGGAGTGAGAGGAGGGGCATGGGGCAGTGTGGGAGGGGGATGAGATGAAGAAGAAAAGGGGATAGGGGAATTGCGGGGTGGACACGGGAGCCCAGCATGTGGCATCCTCTTGGCAGCAGCTGAGGCTCCCCCGTTAAGCAGGCCCATCGAACCCTCACCCTGAGAAGCCCTATCCCTCCCAGCCGAGCCACCCAGACCCCCACCCCATTGAGCCCCAGCTAGCTGCACCTGGACCCCCACCCATCAAGCCCCACTCCCCCCATCACCTGGACCCTTCTACTGAGCACCCCACACCCAGACCTCCCATGCTGAGCCCCATCTCCCCACACTCAGACTCCCCTGCTAAGCCCCAACCATCTTCACCTAGATCCCCTGGAGAGTCCCATTGCCCCTGCACCCAGAACTCCCCAACAAGCCTCTGTGCATCCAGATCTCCCACTGAACTGCCTGCACCCAGATTGCCCCACACAGAAACCTCTCACCCCACACCTGGATCCGTCCACACTTGGATCCTGTTGGGCTGAGTCTGCGTGCCTACACCTGGTGCATCTGGCACGGAGGGACGGGCCCGGGGTGTTTCTGGGGCAGGTCCAGCCTTTGCACTGTGTCAGGGTCGGGTTCAGCCTCACTGCTGAGTCCCTGTACTGGGGAAGGTGGGGACTTCGGGGTGATCTCCCACTTCAGTGCAGTCAGTGGCCTATGTTCCCCTCTGACATATTGGAACCACATTTTAAAATATTGTGTGCAGAATTTTTAATTTTTTGTCCAGAATTCCCTCAGGAGTAGTACATGTACCCTCCCCTTCCAGAGCACTCTGTCAGGTATGGAGCCCTCTGTGCACATGCCAGAAGCAATGCTGTGAAGGCTGCCCTGCAACCCTGACTGGTTAGTGGAGGGGCAAAGAGGAATCTGTATTTCCCTCCCGAGCGCCTGTCTAGTGTGCAGGCAGGCAATCTTTCCTGCTTCCTGCTGCTAATTCTCCTCCCGTTGGAGGATGAGGAAGCCATTTGAGAAGAGACATGGGTTGCAGGAGAGAGCACATGCTGTAGCTGCAAGGACACAGCAAGCCCAAACAGAGCCTCAGTTTAGGGCTGGGAGATAGGCACAGGGAGCATTCCACATGAAAGAGTTATCCATTGCCCAAAGGAAAGGAGGTGCTTTAATATGGGACTAAAGGACAAAGGTTAGAGGGGTAGTGGAGATTGTCCACCCAAAGGTTATAGGAGTTTGAAATAACCTGTTAAAGAGGGAAGCTCCTATCACAGGCTTGCATGCATCCATATACCCTCTGTCCCACCTGCATCTGTCTGACTTGCATTGTCCTGACCCCAGTGAACCAACTAGCCACGAGAGGAGGATAACAACATGCACAGACAGTAGGCTACCTGTGGATGAGTAGTCCCATTTAAACAGACAACACAATCGTGGACACAGGAGATTCTTTCTGAGAGGCAATCTATTGTATTAGACAACTGGGTTTTAATCCCAATTTATTTACCCTCTCAGTGGCATGAGAGACATTGCTTAATACTGAGTTTCAAAAATTACAGAATCATTAACAGCAATCAGGAGAGGAAATGTATCGAACTCATGTTCTCTTGGCTCCCAGTTATTGTTTTTATTGACTCTGCTCCGTGGGTCTTAGGTAATCCTTCATTGGTTCCCCAGAGAGATGATAGGATGCTGGGAGATGGTCAGTGGGAGTTCAATCTGGTACACTTTCCACCCTGTTCTACTTCGTCAGTGACCAGTCTGTCTCTGCACCCGGGGGCTTCCAGTATTGAATACTTAGTAGTGGTGGCAGGAACCCAGCCTTTGAATGTTCAGGGATTTTGACATGCTGCCAAATTATGTTGAATAGTACAAGCTAGATATGGGAAATGGTGATTTTTCAACACCTTATAGCTCAGCCAAATCTTAGCAGAATTTCATTGCATGAGCGAAGGGCACATCCCTGGCACCTGCTGAATTTCAGAGGCCTGACATAAAAAATTAAGGTGTTAGAATGTCTTAAAAAAGGTTGCACAAATCTGGTATAGCCTAAATTCAGGGTTTGCTGACAGCTACCCATATAATGTAATACATGGTTTATGAAGTTTGACTTTTCATTATACTTAGATAATGTCCCACTGCTTTGCTAGATGGGACTAATTTTAGCATCAGAGAGAAGCAATATTTGTTGTTTCTTCCTCTTATTGATCAAATATGGGTAAATATTGTTGGCTGAGGATCAAAGGTTGTACAAGTTTGTTTGTATGCTGGGAAATGTGCTTTCAGTGTGGTAATTAATGCCCTTGGCCAGCTGTTAGAGGTCTAATCTTCAGTTTTGTTTCGATTTTAGATTGCAGTAAGCTAAAATGGCTTAAGATTCCCACCTCCAAACACACATACTGTCACAGCAGCTAGTGTCACAGGATTGACCTTAAATTTCAGCCATTTCATTTCTCTATATGAGTGAAAATTCAGTACACAGCTAACTGCACATTCTTTCCTAAGGAATTGTGTGAATTGGCAGAGATCCTGAGTCAGCAATGCATTCATATGTACCAAGACACAAACTCTGTTTTTACAGTGGCTGAGCCTACTTAGGATCTGCTGAAGGTTTTCATACTTTTACAGAACTGTAGGATTCAGTTAGTTTTATTTTTGGAGCAACAGAACTAGCTGTAGATTAAATAAATATGAGCAAATGTAGGTTTTCCCTTCTCCGATGAGCATGTTATTTCTAAATGTCATTTTCTGAAGCAATGGTATTTTCTATCATTAGAAAAGAATCTAGCTTTCTTTTGGGTCAGGAGTGCTTGGTTCCTAATATTGCTTGTAGCTGTATTTTCCTAAAAAGCAAATGCATTTGCTTATGCCAAACTTTTTTTTTTTAAAGAGGTTTCTGAATACAAAAGCATTTGTTCCCCGTCCTTTGATCAGTCATTAGAATGATGGACTTACTTGCTTTAACATAATATGGGAGGGGGGGGAATTTAGGGCTTGTGTTCACTACCACTTGAGCAAAGCAACTTACATTGACTTAGGGGTGTGAAAAAGCCACCCCCCTAAGTCACGTAAGTTGCATCGACTTAAAGTGGCATCCACACTGCACTATGTTGGTGGGATTACACCACCTCAATGAGAGGCAGAAGCTATTATGCCGATGGGAGAGGGCTCTCCCATCGCCATAGTGCATCTTCACTAGACTGGTCACAGCTGCATTGGTGCAACTGCGTTGATACAGCATAGTTGTGTAGATTAGCTCTTGAAGTTACTTCTGCTGTTACAATAAGAATTGGTGAAATAAATTGTAAAATACTTGGATTTTATACAATATAATCAATGCTTTTTGGTACCTTGCATGCTGCTTTCTTGAATCCTCTTCTTCAAAACCTATGCTGCATATAATTGAAGAATCTGCTTCTCCTCTCCACATCTGTAAACATTTTCAGGCTAAAATAGTTAGCTTTTGGATTGGTTGAAGGAAAGGTCTTTCCTTTTTGATCTATACGCATATCTAAGTTCTTAGTAAAGGTGTCCTTTTCAAAGTTGGTTGGTTTGTTTAAAAAAGTGAAGTCTGTTTTAATAAAGGCACAGTCTATATACTGTAGGGTCACCAGATATCCTATTTTGAGGGAAAGTTTTGGTGACCTCTCCAGTACTAATGATGGTGAGATTTTGGTGAGATGTGCTAGTTTCAGTAGAATACCAGAACATGCAGAGTGAAATCCTGGTTCCTGATCACATAGAATATTTACATTGTCCACCTGTGTACACAATAGCATCTTACTTGGCTAACAGGTAACAGCAGCTTTGTCCATCAGCCACCACCTTACCTTGTCAGCATGTGACAAGAAGTGGAAGTGACCTCATCTCCCTTCTGAGAACATAGTGAAGAGTTATGAAGGAATACAGTGCAAGGAAGATCTAGGTAGTCATGGTCCTGTGGCCAGAGGAAATGAGATCTGGAAGAGGAGTCCTAATGTGAAGGTGGTCATGACAGGTGCTAGATTTTGGGGGATGACAGGTCAAGAATTAAAAGGGCAAACAGCACATTCCCCTTTTCAAAACTTGTTGAGGCCAGGCTAGCATTAGATTAGAGGGATAGAGAAAAGAATGAGGAGCAGAAGACCAGGTCAGAAAGAGAGAAAAGAGAAGAACAGATAAGCCAATAGGAGAATGTTATTCAGATAGGAGAAGAGCAATAAATAAGGTGGGGTTTGGAGGTGAAAGAAGAATAAAAATGTGTGGGACCTACGAGGTGAGAGGGTGAAAGAAGAAAATACATTGGAAATTTAGGTTTAAATACAGTATGATGTGGGAGCTTGGACAGGAGAAAATAGAGTTATACTGGTTTTTCAGCAAGGAAGTATGGTTACTCTAATCACATGCTTTGGTTTGGTATTAGATTTCTCAGGTAACACAGATCCTTTTCTATTACTTAACATGATTAATGTGCCACATGTTTTAACTGTGCTCAGTCCCAAGGACATGAAATGGGAGTCAGCATGCAGAAGCTAAATCATTTGGAGAGGAGCCAATGATTGATTTAAATATAAAAGGATTAATTGGTCCCTGAATCAGCCTATTGAACTGTACTCTGATCTTGACTGAAAGTGGAAGAATCTCAAATGCATGGCAATGACTAAAATAATACATTTTCATGACATTAATCCTTTTCTCTGTATGTTGGTTGTTATGGTTTTGTAATGTGGTGTATTGTGATCTTAATTGATATATAAGGGGTGCAGTGTATAAACAAACAATTTTGGATGGCTGGGGGAACATGGCAAATGAATTGCCATGCTTATTGTAGATATTTTTCAATTGAATAATACACGTTCAACTCAGAAAAATATAATGGAGTCAGTCATGTGCTGACCAAATGAAAATTACTTGTTTTATAAGAAATTCAGATGGAGTGTGACAACACTCTTAAAGAAGGATTATCGATTAGTAGTGAAATGGCCCATCAGGCTTCAGATATGATTAATCATCTTTATAACAATCCCACAAACTGAACAGTTTCCCTCACTGTTTTAATAACTTTTTCTGTATGAATATAGTTTTCCTTTTCAGCTTTCCAGCTAATACTTCTGGTTGACTGGGTGCTTCTATTTGGGGCTGACAACCTCCCAGTCTACTTTTCTGGAATTTAAGTTTGTCTTCTCCTCTCCGTGATGTGTTCAGCAGCTTTCAAATAAATAATATATTGCAAATGGCACAAGAGAAGTACAAGTCCCGAGAATGTCTTTGGATCTACTTTTAAGAACCCAGTAATGTTTTTCAATATATTGAACTTACTACATAAGACAATGAAAACCATCAAAAAACCCCAAGAACAACCCATGTTAAACAAAAGTTATTTAAATTGCATTACTTTAAATGTAGAAAATACCAGGTTTAAGGTTCCTTGTGTGATCTTAACTCTACATTCCTCTGGTATGATTTCACACAGTTTTTGCTGTGGACCATTCTCTACAGGAGGACACATAACTTACTAGAACAGTGGTTTAAATATGCATGAGTAGCTTCATTTTTCAGACAACATGGTTAAGGACAAAGTATGGCAGCGTAACCAAGTGGTTTGGATTTGGATCTGGATTTTAGTCACAGTTTATGTAACCAGTGAAGACTTCAGCAATAATAGTGTGAAAGGTCCAGAAGTATTAACATCTATTGGTAAAAGAAGTCTTGAACTCATGGTTTCTTGGCTTCCAGCACAGTGTATCATCTTCTAGAGTGTTTTCGATGGAGAAAGCAATAGTGGTGGTGGTGATGGTATTTTAGCTGTGTGTGTTAACTGCTAAAGTGAGATGCCAAGACAGTGAATACACTGAAATATTGAGGGATTTTGGTGTACTGCCAAAAATATTCTGTGCTGTCTGAAACACAGACAATCACATTTTTCAACAATTTATAACCCAGTCAAATCTTACCTGATTTTAATGGGGCCAACAAAAGACTTTTTCTGACTCTAAGACTGATCTCCTGACAAACTTCAAAGTTCTGCTGAAAACCATAGAGGTATTAGAGCTCTTCAAAAAGGTTGCAATATTTTTTTATACTGGAAAGTGTTAAGTACTAAATATAAGAGTAGCTGCCATTCTGCCTATAAACAAGTAAAATGTGAGAACTTTTTTTAGAAAGGTAGGAAACAAGAAGGGGAATCAACACTTACTTCCATCATCTGCAGATCACTGCATCTTTTTTATTGTGATTTCTAAAATGGCTCGCGATACAGTCAGCAATTACCTATCCACATGTTCCAGAGATACAGTAAGTCATCTTTTGATTTGAAGAGTACCCTTTGTTGGAGACCTTGCCAGGGAGTTACTGCTAGCTTCGTTTGTTGCCTGCTTCCTGGCTTTATAGGCCCTGCCTCTACCTGCGCAGAGAAGCCTGTTCTAATCGATTCCCTGTTCCCTGGTTCCTCCTCCAGATGTGGCCTGGACAGTCAGTTGATCCACTTAGCTATCTTAACCCTTCCAAGGCTTGTGTGGGGTGAACACCCCATCACATACTCTCCCCCTCAAGCCTGCAACCCTTGGGGGCATGGATGCCTCCTGCCCTGTATTTGTCGTAATTGGGCCTGCAGGTTATCCCTTTCTTGTTCCACCGCACCCACCAGGAGATGCATATTTTCCTGCTCCTCCATAGTATACCTGAACTTTTCTTTTTCGCATTCCAGATCTCCTTCCACTATTTGCAGGACCTGCTTAACAGCTACCAGTTTCTCCTGCAACTCCTTTACTTGCCCTCCAGAATCTCCCGGCTAGCTTTCCCACAAGGTCTGAGTGCCCAGCACAGTCCGATTCACTTCAACGTTCATGCCTCTGTCCCAGTCATTTTGTCTGCTAGCTCGTTCCTAGAAACTACTGGGTACATTGACTGATCCCATCAGGTCCATGGTGATCACCGCCACAACAGTCTCTGGCATACTCTAGTCTCGGATACACACACACCCTTTTTCCTGTCTCTGGAGTCTGTGTCTTCCCCTTTACTATCTCCCAGCTTCTTAAGAGGGCAGTGTCTTTTTATATGGCCAGTCTCACAGCATCTCTAAAACAAACCCTTTGCCTTGGCTTGTGAATAGGCCATGCTGCAGCCTTCTCTTGTCTAGTCCTTTACCCGGGCTGGCCTTCACTTCACAGCTCGTCTATGGACACCCTCTTCTTAGGTGCCCCTGCTGACCACAGGCAAAATACACCCCTTTCTCTCCTGTTCTCCCCACAGGTTGGACTCTCTTGGGCTTTCTCCCCTTCCTGCCTTCCAAATAAGGCTTCTTTCCCCCATATCCTAGTAGGGACACTCCTTTTCCAGGTGTATGCATCAGCTGCAAGCATAACAGTGCCTTGGCCTGACCTCCTGGCCCTGGTACTACTTTTCCAGTCTCACTTCCTGCAGCCTCTGCTAACTACTTCTTGTTCAGCCAGCTGTGCCAAACAATTTTGCAGGTGCAACCTGTGCCTCCCTCTGTCTCTGCTCGTTCAACAGAACTTGCCTCAGCAGGGCCTGGATCCATCCCTATTGTTTGTTAGTTTCCTTCAGTCCAGGCAGGAGGATATAAGTGCCCTCTGTGAAAATAGCTTCCACATACTGTGGTTCCATAGTCTCTTTCCCTTTTTCTGGCTCTCCACGCTCCCCTTGTATCAGGAGTGACCGCATTCTCCACCAATTGTTATGTGGTCCACTCACCGCACATAGCGCCTCCTCATGGTGGCTCTGGGGCTTATCTCTTGCCAGGCACTGTCCTCCTCAGTCTTTTTGCCCTGAGGCCCCTTTTGCTGCCGGAAACGCAGCCTCCTCTTCATGACTCAGCCCTCCAGCCAGGTCACTACGTGGTTTCCCCTTCCAGGGGTTTACCCGAAGTCCTTCTACACAGTCTCAGGCAGTTGTCTCCAGCATTGCCCTGATGGTGCCACTTCCCCAGGGGCCAGTAGGGGAACCTGAGACCACCTTCTACTTCAGGTTTCAGTCCAGGAACCCTCAGCCCAGCAGTTCTGGGCTTTCCTCTCCCAACCCTCACTGCTCTTTCCCTGGACTGCTTCCTACTCTTCTGGTTCCCCCCATTTTTTCTGGGAGTAACAGCTCCAAACCCTCCTTCCCTTTCCCAGGGAGTGATTGCTTCCCTTGATTGTTACTAGCTTCCTGGCTTTATAAGAACTGCCTCTGCCTGCCCAGCTGAGCCTGTTCTAATCAATTCCCTGCTCCCTGACTCCTCCTCCAGCTGCAGCCTAGGGAGTTAATTGGCTCCCTTAACCATCTTAACCCTTCCAGGCCTTGTGTGGGGTGAACATCCCATCACAACTAGACATACGGAAAACATAAAGAAATACACATTTCAGAACTGTAACTGGTTCCCTGTGGTTGAGATCTGGAAAATGGGCACAGCTAGTTAGTATCTTGTGGCTTTTGTATTTCTTGAGAAGAATTTGTGCATCATGGATCCATGGAATGTATTTGGCTTGCTTCTACTTATTACTTTTAAACTGGAGATGCACACAACAAAAGCTTATGTTGTAATTTAATGTTTGAAAGCAGAAACTGAAAGTGCATTAGATTCTCACAATGGCTTCCTCTTTTTTTTTTTTTTTTTATTGTTACTGTACTAACATATAGTAACCAATGGGATCCACATTTCCCTTTACTGGTGAATTTTTTGTGATTAAAAAGAGATTAATTAAACTTTCAAGTGTTGTTTAAAATTGTAATTATAACTGTGTGGGGTTATTTATTAAGGACATATAGTTTCTTAATGGTATTGATCTAAAAGAATATTACTTAGAATAATAGCACTGAGCTTTCATAAGGGAAAAAAAGGATACATAAACTGTTTTGGAATATAGGAAAAGTAAATCTGTATTCAGACACCTTGAAGAAAAGAGGAGTGATCTTTGATCTGTTCCTCCATTATTTATTCTAAATTTGATCTGGGGAATATTGTTAGTATTTTGCTTGCTTTGTGCTAGCTTACACTCTACCAGTGTATGTATGTGAACGCATTTTTGTGACCCACTGCTTGAAAAACATAATGTAAACTGACAAGTAGCATATTACTCCTGGTGGCTATTAGCTTCTAAAAAAACATGAATTGCTTATTCCTTACCGATATATTTAAAAAAAAATTAAATAAAGAAGTAACTGGGCAAAAACTAAATAAAGCAACAGCATATTTCCTTCTTTGTGGCAATTAGTGTTGATTAAAAAGTATTATGTTTGTTTCGCCTCTTTCTCTTCAAGCATTCAGATTTACCATTGCAGAGCCTACTCTTGGAATCATAAATCTCAGTGTTATGATCTTGGAGGAATTTAGTAAACAGTATCATTAAGGCTGCAAGCGTTTCCTCTGTGTTTTTAAACATTTCATGCAGTTGGTACATAAGGGACAATGTAACTCTACCCGTGTCAGTTTCTCTCCTTTTGCATAGGCAGGTTTCTTTGGTACTCACTCATTTCTGTCATACTGTACTTCATTCTTTCTAGCTAGTTTTAGTAGAGAATAGTTGACAGGCTTGTTTTGTTTTCATAGGTACTAATATGGCAAGTCTGTGCCGTTGCGTGGTACCAGAACATTTTCTTTCCATTCTGTTCTAGTCTGTCTTTCTAATCTGTTTTTGGGTATATCTAAAAGCTTATCTCTCTTCAAATGTTTATACCAATTTCACTATATATGTATAGAAACTGTTACAATTATATTGGAGCAGTTCCCCATTGTGAAAGTAGTTGCAATAATACAAGTGCTTGTATCAGTATTGCTTTTTTTGGTAATAAGTTATACCAGCATAATCATATCAGTATAACTGGGTCCACACTAGGGGATTACGTTGATTTAACTATATCACTTTCTAAAATTAGTACAAAATATATAGACTAGGTCTCAGCTGTCTAGCATCTTGGCATTCAGGTGTTGTTCAGTGGTAGCTAAAACAGCATCTGATGAACTTTGCAAAGCAATGCAGACACCCCAGCAAACTTTCTGAGCACCCAGTAATCCTTAGCTCACTTTGTTCTGACGTTCGTAATTCAGAAGTGAATAACTTCTTTAATATGCTTTTCTGTGACTTGTCCTTGGCCATTTACACTAAATCTTACTAAAGCCTTTCAAGTAAACTTCATTTGAAGTTGTGGCAAAAGAGCATTGGAAGGATTTTCAAACTATGATTAAAACCTACTGTATTTCTTCTATAACTTGTCTTTAAAAAGCTTCCATAAATAACCTCAAATTTAGTGAAAAAATATTGGCTGATCAGAAACTACATATAAAGCTGAAGGGACGTTTATTGGGAATTTTATGATATGGCAAGGTCAAGGGGAAAGGACGGGAAAATTAGATTCATAATTGACAGTAAGGTTCAACTTTAACTGTGAAGTTCTACTGTTCTGAGGTCCCAGACTGGTTCCTAGGTGTGTGATTCCCCAGTTCCAGTTAGTCCACTTTCTGTGATTTGTTTAGTTCTGCACCTGTTAATATCCATCCACTCACTTCTCTGTAGGATGGATCTGGATAAAAATAATCTAGTTTAAAGATTTCACATCATGTGGCAAGAAGGTCATGCCCACAAACCCTCCAGCTGCTTAAGATGCTTCGGAATGGGACATTCCCAAAAGGATGCCCAGTCATGTCTCCTTCAAGTAGAAGGAGTTTTCTGGTCAAATCAAAAGTGATCATGAAATGGTAGAGTTCATGATTCTAAGAAATGGTAGGAGGGAGAACAGCAAAATAAAGACAGTGGATTTCAAGATGGCAGACTTTAGCAAACTCAGGGAGCTGGTAGGTAAGATCCCATGAGAAGCAAGTGTAAGGGGAAAAACAATTGAAGACAGTTGGGAGTTTTTCAAAGAGATGTTATTAAGGGCACAAGAGCAAACTATCCCACTGTGTTGGAAAGATAGGAACTATGGCAAGAGACCACTCTGGCTTAACCAGGAGATCATCATTGATCTAAAAATCAAAAAAGAATCCTACAAAAAGTAGAAACTAGGTCAGATTACAAAGGATGAATATAAACAAATAATACGAGTGTGCTGGGACAAAATTAGAAAGGCCAAGGCACAAAATGAGATCAAACTAGCTAAAGACATAAAGGGTAACAAGAAAACATTCTGCAAATACATTAGACACAAGAGGAAGAGCAAGGACTAGGTAGGTCCATTACTCAGTGAGGGGGTGGGATGAACAATAACAGAAAATGTGGAAACGGTAGAGGTGCTCAATGACTTCTTTTTTTTCCCAGTTTTCACCAAGAAGGTTGGTGGTGATTGGACGTCTAACATAGTGAATCCCAGTGTAAATGAGGAAGGCTCAGAGGCTGAAATAGGGAAAGAACAAGTTACAAGTTACTTAGACGAGTTAGATGTCTTTAAGTCACCAGGGCCTGATGAAATACTGAATGCTAAAAAAAGCAACAACCGTCTCATAAACAAACTAAGGAAATGTAACCTAGATGCACCTACTATAAGGTGGATACATAATTGGTTGGAAAACCATTCTCAGAGAGTAGTTACCAGTGGTTCATAGTCATGCTGAAAGGGCATAACAAATGGGGTCTCACAGGGATCAGTTCTGGGTCCAGTTCTGTTCAGTGTCTTCATCAATGATTTAGATAATGGCATAAAGACTACACTTACAAAGTTTCCGGACGATACCAAGCTGGGAGGTGTTGCAATTGCTTTGGAGGATAGGATTAAAATTCAGAATGATCTGGACAAACTGGAGAAATGCTCTGAAGTAAACAGGATGAAATTCAATAAGGGCAGATGCACACTCCATTTAGGAAGGAACAATGAGTTACACACACACAAAATGGGAAATGACTGCCTAGGAAGGAGTACAGCAGAAAGGGATCTGGGGGTCATAGTGGACCACAAGCTAAATTTGACTAAACAATGTAACACTGTTGCAAAAAAAACAAACATAATTCTGGGATGTATTAGCAGGAGTGTTGTAAGCAAGACACAAGACGTAATTATTCTGCTCTACTCTGTGCTGATTATGCCTGAACTGGAGAATTGTGTCCAGTTCTGGGTGCCACATTTCAGGAAGATTGTGGACAAATTGGAGAAAGTCCAGAGGAGAGAGACAAAAATTATTAAAGAACTAGAAGACATGAGCTCTGAGGGAAGAATGAAAAAATTGGGTTTGTTTAGTCTGGAAAATAGAAGACTGAGAGAGGACATAACAGTTTTCAAGTACATAAAAGGTTGTTCTTAACCTTTGAGGATAGGACAAGAAGCAATGGGCTAAATTTGTGGCAAGGGAGGATTAGGTTGGACATTAGGAAAAACTTCCTAACTGTCAGGGTGGTTAAGCACTGGAATAAATTGCCCAGGGAGGTTTTGGAATTTCCATCATTGGAGATTTTTAAGAGTAGGTTAGACAAACATCTGTCAGGAATGGCACAGATAATACTTAGTCCTGCCATGAGTGCAGGGGACTGGACTAGATGACCTCGGAAGGTCCCTTCCATTCCTGTGATTCTATGATTCTAAGATACACGCAAACAAATGTTACATTCCTAACTTAAACTAGTCTTTAAACTTTTTCCTTTCAAACAAAGCTTTGGAAATAGTATAAAGAATTGTTGAGGCAGCACTAATATTATTATGACCATAAATGGCATAATACTGAATTATCGTACATAACAATGCAGAATAAGAAACCTACCCTCTTCCACGTCTGTGGGAACTATCCATTTCATAATCAGTCCTCAGGATCCTCCCCATTTCTTACACGCACAAACTGTGGCAGTCAGTCTCCAGTTAAGGAACAGTGGGTGTGAAGTCCTTTAGCAAGTAGTCAGTACTGCTCTTTAGAACATAAGGTGGGAAAGTACTGAGAAGTGCACATCTTACTGAAATAACCAGGACTGAGCATGCTTCCGCAGAACTTTTACTTTCTGACAGTTTGAAGTATTTGCAGTTAGATCTATAAGCTGAACCCGTCTTCTTCTGCCTGGTACAGCAGAGTGTTAGCATTATTTATCTATTGGGTGCTCCACTACTTACATGTATGTTTTCTTCTTAGCTTTCAATATCAGACTGTGATCATGATCTCTTTGGAGAATCCTTTGATACCTCTTGACTATAAATGAAATTCTGCATTGCTCTTCAGGGAAATAGTTAGAAAAATCCTTTTGGTGGTGATTTCTACAATTGGAATTTGTTCCTTATGTACTTTCTGGATCATGAGCTCTGTAGTGGAGATTCAGAGCAGAGGCTGGTCTGATGTTGACAGAAAATTCATGATATGTTCTGGTGTGAATTTATCTAGACTATGAAAAAGGTGTTTTTTATAAAAATAAATTAGCTGACATGATTTTAAACAGTCCTTTAATACTTGGGGACTGATTTTGCTTTCAGGCTTCTTTTCCTGTGTCATTGTGGTACAAAGGGACCTTTATGTAAATCAGATAAAGCCCCTAGAGCATACACACTTTAACGTCTTGAAAATAGTTAGCTCTTTGTGATATAGCGTAGGTTACTTGTAGTTTACAAGAGCAGCCACCTTGATTTTAATGGTGTAAAATTGTATCTACACTAGTTGTTAAAGGGTGTTTGAAATCATGTTTAACTTGATTTTTAAAAAAGCACCTTTTTCATCACCTAGACCTCCCCCAAGGGGTATACTCTTGTCTGTCCAGTGCATCCCAATAACAATGATTTACCAAATGGACATTAATTCCCAATTGGAGGGGGAGTGGTACGTGGAAAACATTGATCTTTCTCTTTTGATGGATGAGAGGTTCTCCTGAACATAGATGGCACTGCTCGTTGGCAGGATGGTGGCAAATTCTGGAAAGCGAAGTAGTCTGCCAAACCACAGCAAGTGACAACTGCTAGTCCTGGAACAACGTGATGCATATATGAAAGAAAATAAATGCATTTTTTTCTACTTCGGGACTGCTGAAGGCAGCACCTGTTCAAAGAAAGTTACCTTTTGAAAGCTTTGAGTATCCAGTTCTCATGACCACCGGTGAATCGATACACAATCATGCTGTTGAAGGAGTTGTACAAAGGCCACATTTCTGAAACAAAACCAGTAATTGATTGCTGTAAGATTCATGATAAAATTATTACAAAATGCCTAATTTGAGAAGACACAGAATTTAAACTTTGCGCTCGTGAGCTAAGAAAAGGTTAGTTTATGCCCTAGGCTTAAGAATAGAATAGTAGGTCGGTGAATCTCTGTCAGTGTTAGGTTTATTCTTGACTTTTAGTTTATTAATATTCAAAAGGATTTCTTAAGGCTGGTTCTTGGAGAGAGATTGTTCATGACAATTTCATAGTGAATTTGTTTCTATGTAGTATCTTGTAAACCACTAAGATACCAGTACAAGGGGAGGGCTTTCTCTTTTTGGAAACGTAATGTGTAGCTCAGCTGTAAAATAAAAGTACTTCCATGTTCCATGAATAATATAAATGTCACTTTTAAATGTATGCTCTGATTTGGCTGCATTTTCATTTGAGAGTTCTTCCGTGGAAACGAGTTTTTAAAAGGAGTTCATTTCAAACACTGTATCCAAAGGGCAGGAATTAGACACACAGAGATTTCAGAACGGGAATATAGTAGTAATTTTCAAGGTTATCCATTTGTTCTCCATTTTATTTATTTTTTATATTGCTGTGGACTTGCTACATAATGTTTGTTTATAACAGTATTCTAGTTTATTCTATAATATTAATACTTGGTGTACAATGGTATTGACTGTCATTTGTACATACTGGTATAAATATTAATGAGTTCCTATCTTTGCATTAGGGTAATACCGATTTTTATTTGAAGGATCTTAGAATTTTCAGTGAGAAAAACACATTGATTTTAATCACAGACTAAATGCTGACTATACTTTCAATAAACTTCACTCTGTTTTGTTTTGTTTTTTTCCCTCAGTGATAACTACTCTGATACTTGTGTCACAGAATAATGTTCATAGTGAAATGTAGTAATAAGTTTTTTGGTCATTATATAGGCAGGATCCAGCATCCTAAAGTGTGAATTTATATTCATAATGAATACAATGAACTTGCCTGATCTTTCATTTTTATTGCAGTTCTGTATCAGCATTATTCTGAAGTATGGTAATAAAAATAAAAAAGACCCACATTCAAAAATCATTAATGCTTCCAGCCTCATATTGTAAAATTTTGTATGTGGTGGTGTTGTAATGTTGTTGGTCCCAGGATTTTAGGGAGACAAGGCGGGTGAGGTAATATCTTGTATTGGACCAGCTTCTGTTGGTAAGAGAGGCAAGCTTTTGAGCTTACAGAGCTCCTCTTGAGATTCTGAATAATGTATGGGCTTGTAAGCTTGTCTCTCTCACCAACAGAAGTTGGTTCAATAAAAGATATTATCTCATTGTGATATTTTTAGATTCCAGAAATATAATCCTGACCCATTGCTCTGGGGGAAAACATTCTCAGATGTGATTCCCATTGCTGAAATTTTATTTCATAGATGGAACAGGATAATTAACTAAATAAAAAGTACTAATATCTGGAATTGATTAGTCTGTTACTAACTGAGATGTAGAAATAAACAGCAGTGTAACCGGATTTGAGAACAGAATCACCATTTTTAGTACTCTATAATTTTTCCACTACACCAAAAATGTCTGGCTCATTGGTTGTTTTTGTGTTTGTTCAATCTTCATTGTGTTCTGGGAGAGGCCACTGTGATTTGAAGTTCATGGAAACCGTCTTAAAAATTCATATATTGTAATATAACAAAGTCAGGCCGGACGGCTGCAAGCGGATGGCCCTGTTGGGTTCTGAGAACTGGGTGGGCTTAAAGGCTCCTCCCCCAGCCTAAGGGGAGGAGCCACTGAGCCCGGGACTCATATACGTACCGGGGACAACAAAAGAGAAAATAGGGACAGGTGTGAAGGTCAAAGGGTCAAAAGTAGGGAACCTGAAGGGGACCCCAAACAGAAGACCCCAGACAGCACCCACTGCTCCTCGAAGGTGTCAAGGGAGCCAGCAGACATGGCCCAAAGAAACTCTGCCCAGATACGTGAAAAGATTGAGGAATGGAAGTAGGCCCCATAGTCGCCGAACACTCCCTCAGCCAACATCCTGTCCTGGTGTTATAGATGGTCATTTTGGCCATCACTAGGAGGAGGTTGACAAAGATCTCATGACTTCATAGTGCTGCAGATGGGGTGTGCATAGATGAGAAGGTGCAGGGAGCAGTGCAGCCAGAACCATAAAAGTAGTCCAGGAGGAATCGGAAAAGGGGTGCAACCTGGTGCACTCAAGGTAAGCATGTGCCAGTGTCTCCCTCGTGCAGCAAAAGGAACAGGGGTCAGCGATGGGGTGAACCGTGCCAGGTACAAGCCGATGCTCATGGCTCCATTAAAGAGCCACCAACTAATATCCCCATCAGGCCATGGCCATGGGACCAAGGTGGAATACAGACTGGCCCCCTGGGTCCCTCACCCTCAGGAGATGGCGATAGGTCCAGCCACTTAGTATCAGGGTGGGACACAAGGATGAGGAAATGAAGAGTATGTGCCCTTGGTACGGTTCAGAAGTGAACCGGATGTTGATCGTGCAGCCGGCTTGAGTTACGCAGGGGGACAGCTGAGGGGGCTCATGGGGCATGTGCATAACAACCATTATTTACAGGCTGTCGGGAGCATTCTCAGGAAGGCTCACCTGGTGAAGGATAAGCTTCACCTAAGCCTATTGTTTTCCCTAATGGCCCATTACCTTGAATAGGCCCTTCATAGCCAGCTATCTAGATTGGAAGTATTTTGCCTAGTGGTTGTCACCCAGGTGTGCCTACATGTGAAATACAGTACATAGTCAATATTTATAACTTTAGATACAAAAAGGATACATGCATACAAATAGGATACTCATGCAGTAAATCATAACTTTCCAGTTACACCTGACATGACCCATCTTGTATGAAATGCATCATAATTATGCCATAATCATATCTTCATAATATCACTAGGAAGAATATGGGGTGCACTCTCACAGGCCCTTTTCCCTCAGTGGCTACTTCAGGTCAATTAGGGACACCTGAGACCAACTAAGGGCTCCTCGAGGGTGGGGGTAGGGGGGCAGAGACAAGCTGCTGCAAGGCCAGTGGCAGTAGGGAGATAAGCTTCTCCAGGAAGAGACTCTCCTCTCCACAGGGAAAACAGTCAAACCTGAGTGCCTGTTTAGAGGAAGAACTGATATCCTGAGACCTACCTTGAATATACTGAGAGGTAAACATCGATGGGGAAGACAAACACTCTCCAGAGTGGGGCTGATTTACCCCAGGTCTCATCACTGCAAGAGGGGGGAGTGCTAAGTCTGGGGAGGCAGAGGAGATGCCGTTCCACAGTAAATAACCATTGCTATTGTCTTTAAACATCAGCAGGAAGCTGCACACAATCCTAGTTTAGTTAGTACTGCTGTGTGAACTCCCTGGAGTTTGGTTTATAACTGGCATCCTATCAAAATGATTGGTCATTTTGGGCACATATACGTGTTTGACAAAGACCTCAGCTGTTCCAAATAGCTCCTGCCTTCTCCCATTCAGTTGTGTGCTCTAACTTTGAGTAGTCTTGATTCTCATGATGACAAGAATTTGCAGTGGTCCATACTATATGGTTGGTTATAGGATGCATTGTGAAACAGGAGACTATTGTATTACACTGGAGCCGAGCATGGGGACTCATTATTAAGGATCAACTTCTGCACCATCTGCTAAATCCTGTCCTCTTTGCAAAGCTGGACTTTGCATAGAGGTGTTCTAAATCTTCCTGTGTGGCCATGAAGTGCCAACCTCAGAGCTGCTGTAGCCTATATACGCTGTGCTGCCACACAGTTATAGGGGAAGGATATTTGGCAGTTGAATCTGCCACATAACATAACCCCATAACATTTTTCTGTTTTACTGCATATGGAGTCCCATGGAGCACAGTTCATTTAGGGAGGCAGACCCCTCCCCATCCATAGGCTTTCTGTTTTCTGTCTTCCTCCTGCCTTCCCCTAACTCCCCATAGGCCCCTGGTAGTACCTGCTGCCCTTGGCACCCAGTGGAGCAGGAAGCAGCATTTGTTTCTGAACTAGGGAGGAGGAGTATAAAATACCACACACTGAAGCATGATATGTTGTCTAATAGTTGAGAATCACTGCATTAGATTATCAGGATGTTTCCCATAGTAACTATCACTAAGACAGTCAAACACTCAATGTCAGTTGGTGTTCCAAGAATTTAAATTTCAAAATGCAACAGTATATTTTGACAGCCCACATGGTGTACATACGAAAAGTGAATAATAGATCTACACATTTCCATCTCCTTATTCTATAAACATGTGGATTTTGTAAAAACTGTGGAAGATCAAAAATTTTAGTGTGACTATGTAGAGGATCTACAGTAGATATAACCTTTACACAAGGTTTATTTGTCTGAATTAAGTATGACCTCATAGCAAAAGAAATAAGCGGATGATGTTACTATTTTAATTGTAAACATGCTGACTGCCAGTGTGCCAAGGGACTTTGGGGAGCTGCACAGTCAATTAAAATGTAATAATAAGCAATAGTTTAGTACTCCTTCTTTCCCTCCCCCCAATAAAAAGCAAGCAAAATATTCAGACATAATCTCAAGGGATTATTAAAAGTATGCAGTGAGGAATGAGCTGAGATGGATGTCCCTGCAGGAACCAGTTGCACACTTCAGAGCTACACAGCAAAAGCTCAGTCACCTGCTGCCTTCAGGCACAAAGGTGGAATCCCCACACCTAAAATATGAATAGTGTCACGCTGTAAGAAACTGTGATAAGGCTCAGTGAGATTGTCTGTGGTGATAATTAGATTCATCTCAATTAAGGCCTTTTAAAATCAATAGGACCAGCTTAAATTTCATAGAATCAGAGAACTGGAAGGGACCTCGAGAGGTCATCTAGTCCAGTCCCCTGCACTCATGGCAGGACTGGACTAAAGATCTAGATCAGTGTTTCTCAAACTCGAGCTGCCACTTGTTCAGGGAAAGCCCGTGGCGGTCCAGGCAGGTTTGTTTACCTGCTGTGTCCGCAGGTTCGGCCGATTGCGGGTCCCACTGGCTGCTGTTTGCCGCTCCAGGCCAATGGGGGCTGTGGGAAGCGGCAAGGGACGAGGGATGTGCTGGCCACCCTTCCCACAGCCTCCATTGGCCTGGAGTGGCAAACCGCAGCCAGTGAGAGCTGCGATCAGCCGAACCTCTGAACACGGCAAGTGAACAAATGGGCCCAGCTCGCCAGGGGCCAAGTGGCTGACCGGCTTTGAGAAGCACTGATCTAGACCATTCCTGACAGGTGTTTGTCCAACCTGCTCTTAAAAATCTCCAGTGATGGAGATTCCACAGCCTCCCTAGGCAATTTATTCCAGTGCTTAACCACCCTGATAATTAGGAAGTTTTTCCTAATGTCGAACCTAAACGTCCCTTGCTGCAATTTAAGCCCATTTCTTCTTGTCCTATGCTCAGAGGTTAAGAAAAACAATTTTTCTTTCTCCTCCTCCTAACAACTTTTTACATACTTGAAAAATGTTATCATGTCTCCGCTCAGTCTTCTCTTTTCCAGACTTAACAAACCCAATTTTTTCAATCTTCCCTTATAGGTCATGATTTCTAGACCTTTAATCATTTTTGTTGCTCTTTTCTGGACTCTCTCCAATTTGGCCACATCCTTCCTTAAATGTGGTGCCCAGAAGTGGACACAATGTTCCAGTTGAGGCCTAATCAGCATGGAGTAGAGCGGAAGAATTACTTCTTGTGTCTTGCTTACAACACTCCTGCTAATACATCCCCGAATTATGTTCACTTTTTTTTGGCAATGGTGTTACCTTGTTGATTCATATTTAGCTTGTGGTCCACAATGACTCCCAGATCCCTTTCCACAATACTCCTTCCTAGGCAGTCATTTCCCATTTTGTATGTGTGCAGCTCATTGTTCCTTCGTAAGTGGAATATTTTGCATTTGTCCTTATTGAATTTCATCCCATTTACTTCAGAGCATTTCTCCAGTTTGTGCAGATCATTTTGAATTTTAATCCTATCCTCCAGAGCATTTGCAACGCCTCCCAGCTCGGTATTGTCCGGAAACTTTGTAAGTGTAGTCTTTATGCCATTATCTAAATCATTGATGAAGATATTGAACAGAACCGGACCCAGAACTGATCCCTGTGGGACCCCATTCATTATGCCCTTCCAGCATGACTATGAACCACTGATATCTACTCTCTGGGAACGGTTTTCCAAGCAGTTTTGCACCCACCTTATAGTAGCTCCATCTAGGCTGTATTTCCCTAGTTTGTTTATGAGGTGGTCATGCGGGACAGTATCAAATGCTTTATGAAAATCAAGATATAATTTGTATAGGTAGGCAGTGTAAAGAATGCAAAGCAGTATATAATATGTTCACATTAAAGGTCACATGTTGTAGGGGAGCTTTTCTACAGCAAAAACTGAAAGTAGATCATGTAACTCACAATCTACAGTATAAAACACTGCTCAAACGTTCGGTAAAGAGGGAGGAACATGAGGCATTCCCCCTACCGTCTCACAGGTTTTCATATTGTCAACAGAGCTGTCCTAGCCATGTGAACCTTCAGGAGAGGGTGATAAATATACACATGGGACCCAAACTTTGGTCTCCCTTACTGCCTACCGGATGTTCCCATGCATCCATTTTATGTGAAAAAAAAATGGTAGGAGAGTGTTAGAGATAGGATCAGTAAATGAGAGCATCTCTAGAGAGAGGCAGATTAGTTTTGGCAAGGGGGTTTGTTGGTGACAACTTAAAAAGTGTTGTAATAATAGGTTCATAATATAGAAAGTGTTTAGATAATGTTATCTAAACACTTTCTGCATTGTGAATCTGTTATCTCAACACTTTCTCCACCATTGAAAAAACAAGTTAGTTAATATTCGTAGTGTGTTTCTGTACATGCATGTACATATGGTTTCAGAGAATGACAACAGAATTCAGAAGTCATTCTTGATTTGTATAAAATAAAATTAATGTATTATAAAATAATGTAATGATAATGAAAACGGCTAGACCAACAGTTCTGGAAGCTGAAGTTCTCTCCCCAGAACAAAAGGAAGTATAGTTTAGTGGTTAGGGTGCTAGCCCAGGACTCAGGAGGCCTCGATTAAATTACCAGCTGTGCTAGACTTCCTGTGTGACTTTGGGCAAATCACTTAGGGCTAGTCTACACTGATAACGTTAAAGTGCTGCCGCAGCTTGTGTAGTCGCAGCAGAGCGCTAGTAGAGAACTCTCCCACCACTCCAAAAAATCTATCTCCACAAGGGTGCACTGTCTACAGTGGCGCTTTTTCACACCTCTGAGCGTGAAAGATGCAGTACTGTAAAGTGCCGGTGTAGACAAGCCCTTAGTCTCTCTGTACCTCAGTTCCCCATCTGTAAAATGAGCATAACAGCACTGCCCTACCTCGCAGCAGTGCTGGGAGGATAAATGTATTAAATATTGTGAGGCATTCATATACTACGGTATTGGGGAGCAAAGTACCTAAGATAAATAAGATAGCAGCACAATGTTGATAATGCTTTCCCCACTGCATACTGCATCACCCATATTCTAAAATGAAGTTCTTTGCATGAGAAATGAGTGTGTGTGTGTGTGTGTGTGTGTGTGTGTAGTTTTGGGTATTTCTCATACTTCAGAAGTGACACATACTGTGTCACCGGTACATATTGGTTTGAATCCTGCCCACCCAGGCTGAAATAAGGCAAACTGAAGTAGTTGGTAGTTCCAGTTCAGTGTTACACAAGGTACTATTACATTTGGCACAATTATTAGTGGTTTTTGCATAGGAAAGAAATTAAATTGATATGGAATGCAAACAGTTTCATATTCGTGTATGGCTGATACAGTATACATGAAATAAAATGTATATTGTATACATGAGAACCCTGAGATTTATGAATAGTCATTCATAAATTGAAGAGAAAAAGCGAAGGAGAAGAAGTGAGTCTGTGGGTTGTTGGGAAGAAAGTGAGCTCAGACGAAGGAATGATCTCCACAAAAACAATATAGACCTAGGGTGAGAGTTTTGTTGTTATAGTTAGCTTAGATGACACACAAAAAGAGAAATAATAATGTCTGTGGAAATGCTTGATGTGTTCCTTGTTTGGGTAAGCAGCTTCAGTCAGTGCCTTTTTTCTCCACCTTTTATAGTACCTTGTTTCCAGATTTACAAGTCTTTTTCTCCAGTGTGGTTTCAGAGGCTCATCCAGACCAGAGAACTTCTCTCACCACTGCTTCCTCCTGGTTAATTCAAACTCTGTAATCAGAAGAGAAAGCACAGATCTAATGCTCCTTACTTGCAAATCACTATAAGGTCAGGAGAAACATTTACAGAGGCAAAACGTCAAGAGGTCCAATACATTTTCCAAATTAACCTCGAATCTCTTTCCTTATTCTTCATCCCTTTGGAGTTTTTTCATTTGTTGTTGATTTAAATAGGGTATTACAAGGTTCTGCAAAAAAAAAGAAGAAAGAAAACAAATAAACCACCACCACAGGTAGCTTAGAAACACCATCGTGAGCAGCTGCAAAGTGCTTTGGAAAATTAAAGTGCTTTCTAACAAGTAATCTTCAAATGCATAAAAATACTTAAAATATGACTTCTCTGATATGACTTACAGAACATCACTCTAAGAAGAAAATATTGAATTAGTAGAAAAACAGCTTATGCATATCTTAATAAAATGTCTCAGAAATCATTGCAGTTTCTTGCTGAGTTGTAGTATGATGGCTTTTAGGTCTAACAACTAAATGATAGCAAATTTTTAAAAATGTATTCACTATAAAACTACCAAATAAGGCCCTGGATCTGCAAACACCAACACACATGCTTGCTTTTATACATGTAAGTAGTTCCACTGATGTCAAAATGTGTGTAAGTATGTAAAGTTAAGCACATGCCATAAGTGTTCACAGGATTAGAGCCTCGGTCTTTTGCGATGAGCTCTTACAGAGGTAGTCTTGTATTAAACATTTTTATTAACTCTTCTGTTTTCTGTCACATTACATGATTCTTTTTCACCACCATAAGTCATGCTTGATGTTGGGATTGTTCCTCATTATTTATCAGATACTTGAGAGAAATGGATTAATATATTTTACTCTTTGCAATTTCTGCAATAATAAAATCTGTTTCTTCTTGCACCACAAAATGAATTTAGCTACTTTAAAGGTACCTCACGTTTTACTGGTGTTATAAAACATTCTTAGGATAGATAAACGAAGCTCTCTTAATATTGGAGGTGATTACTGAAGACAACTGTTCTTTTTAACAATTGCATTCTTTAGAAATCCAGTTTTGGAATATCAAAGTTGTAACCAAAGCCTTGATATCTAGGAATCTCCTTCTAGAGTTAAGGGTTATAAAATAGTTGGGTGTGATAGTGAACAAAAATTGGCTTTGATTGCACACAGACTGACATTTGGCACATGCATTCAGAGCTTGGCTTTGAAATGTAATCCTTTGATAGCTTCTTTCACTTAGCGCAATTCTGGGGAAAATAGCCTCTTTTATGTTTGAATGCAGGATAATACAGCTTCCATCAGGTATTTGAGTAGTTCTAGCAAACTAAGGCTATGCCTACTGTAGGAGTGCTGTGGTGGTATAGATATACCAGTGTACTATACAGGTGAAGTGCTCCTAGTGTGAGCACAATTTAGACTGGCAAAACTGCGCTTTTGCTGGTATCGATTATTCCAGACCCACCGAGCGAAATAAGCAATACCAGCAGAAGTGCCGTTTCACCAGAGTAACTGCACTTAAACTAGGGGCTTTTGCTAGCACAGCTATGGCAATCAGGGATCATACCCCTTCACAGCCTTGGCCAGCACTATGCTGACAGAAGTCCATAGTGCAGACTTAGCTTAACGTGTAACAAAAAGAAGAGAAACCAAACCTCAAAAATATACAACATTCCCAATTTATAGTGCATATTTAACTGTATGCATGTTTTCATATTCATCATATTAAACACATAATTCACTCAATATATGTGGAGATATTTCCTTGTAATATTTTTTCCTACTTTAACACACATCACTCGTAGTTACTTTTTGATTAAATTCATGACACTCCCAAAGTCTCTCTGATATTACACAAAGAGGCACTTTAAAAATTTAGATAGATTTGTTTGTTAAATAGCTCACAGGCTATTTAAGGTAATAGGGAGCATGGTGAAAGCACCTATATGGCAATGATTGTCATCTGTGGGTGATTAAACATCAAAGTGAAGCTGAGGCATTTGATCAATTACAAAGCTATTTATTGGGACATACTCTTGTTCTGTGAACTGTATTCCATGTACATGTCAAGAATATATAGCATCTAAGAAAAGAACATAAACATTTTCATCACACTACAAAGGTTTAAAATATCTTTGATGCTTCTTTTTAGGATTTTCTGTTTCTAATATATTTAAAGGCAGGACTCCAAATAATTTTTCAAGGGTAGAGTCAAAATAAACTATCTGAAGCATGGCATGTAGAAAAGGAAGGATGTGACAGAACCCAAAATAAAAATGTCTATGCATTTGGTGAGACAGTAATGTTTGTTCTTTTCCTGGACCCTCATTAATGGAAGTCTTTCACTTGTGCAATAAAAATGTAATCGTGTTCAGTATCTTTTATTATTTCATTCACTGTTTCCGAGCCCTTGTAACTTGCAATAGCCATCCTTGTAGGGTTAGATTCAGCTTGATGCAGAACACTCTCACCCTGAGCGAGCAAGGTGAATGCATAACTTTAAGCTCATGAGTAATCACAGTAAAATTCATAGGAATACTCATGTAATTAAAGTTAAGTATGTGTTTAAATGTTCTTCTGGAGCAAGGCCACAGTGCTCAGCACTTTGCAGTATTGAGACCAAAAGCAGCTTCAGTCCTTCAGTACCAAGGGAAGAAAAAATATTTATATAGATAAATAGTTGATAGATATTATTATTCAATCTAAAATGTAATTCTTGTAGGCACAAATTTTACTAAATTAATCTTTGCTAATGAGGACAGAATAATTTATGTTATAGATGACCACCTACTCAACCCCACTCACGAAGATATATGTCGTAACTGAGATCAACCATATATCCTCCATAAAGAAAGGAAAGGATACCACACAGGTAACTGTGAAAATGGGGTTAGAGGCACATGCAGTGTAGAAAGACTACAAAGATACATGTATCATCTTTGAGGTTTTCCTGTGGTGCTTCTTATTTTATATTATATACCACAAAAAGACCTATCTAATTAAAATCATATAGGAAATGTACTGCCTGCATAATGTTTTGTAAGATTGTCTTAATAAAGAAAGAAACAAAGGAGAACGTGGAGATAAATTTTAGGTTTCTCTTACGCTCTATTTGATGTCAGCACACTTTCTCTTTATTGAGGGGAGGAGTACAATCAGACATGAGACATTCATCATACAACTGAACTAATTTAATTTGTAAACAGCAATCCTGTTGGTTTTAAAAGATTAAACTGAGATTAAAAATACTCTAGTGAAATATATCCCTATAATGACATCATAAGACGACTTTGCATTTTCACTACCTAGCAGCTAGAAATGGTGTGTGTGTGTATGTGTGCGTGCGTGCATGTATTTTTTATATGAAAGAAAGATCTTCGAATATAAAATAAGCCCATATGCAGCACACATACATATTGGGCTTTTTATGACATCCCCAAATACTTAGAAAACTTGCCCTTCTCATCAAGATGTCATCATAAGGCTGTGCAAGAGTGCAGTAGACTTATAACTCACATTAGACATTAATCATCAATTTATTTTGGGTATGTTTATCAATTTATCATCTGTCACATACAGTAAATAGATTTAATGTCCAAACTGAATACTTTTGTGTATATTTCTTCGTGATAAATATTTCAGTCATCTGATTTTGAGCATTTCTTCTTCAAGTGCTTGCTTATGTCGGTTCCATTCTAGGTGTGTGCATGTGCGTAGTTACCGGAGATTTTTGACTTAGTGGTGTCTGTAGTGTTGGCTGTGGCACTCCCTTGAGTGCTGAGCCCATGTGCTTGTATATAGATGCTGCCGACCCTACGCCCTCTCAGTTCCTTCTTACTGCCCATGACTGTTGGTAGGAGCACCTTGTCTTACAATCATAAGAGCATTAGCGATTCTTCAACAGCCCATTGTCTTTTTTCTATGTGGTTAGGTACTCAGCCTTTAAGATAAGTGTCAGTAATTTGGTAGTTAGAATCCTGACTGGGACTTTGCCCTGGAGCAGGGTTCAAAGCATGCTCGTCATGCAGCAGGCCGATGCCTGTTTTGACCCCCATGACAGGAGTCTGAAGTGTCTGGGGGAGTCCCATAGGAAAGACAAGTGCAGAATCTGTAAGAACTTTTGTCCTAGAACCCAAAAGGAATGGGATATCTGCTTGAGGGCCCTCGTCGTGGAGCCTGCGCTTCTTCCTGCATCAGAGCCCTCCCACTCAGATCCCACGCTGAGCACCTTGGCATCAGTGTGGAGTGCATTGCTTGCACCAGGCTCCACCCAGCACTGGAAGGAAGAAGGACCTTGGGCAAAGGACCTATGTCAGGCTATGTGCCCACCCCAGGGCTTCACAGGGATACCGCTAAGGTTGGACCCCCCAGCCCAGCCAGGGATCTGCCTCCAGCTCCCAAGAGTAGCAGGGGACCTGGCTTCTTCTAGAATCCTCATTGCCCAAAGCAGCCCTGGTGGCTAAAGAAGAAGCAGGCCAACCAGCACTGTATACACTGTGCCAGGCGCCGGACTTGGCTAAGGCTCCAATGCCTAAGTGCAGGTTGGTCATGGGACTGCCCCATAGGGCACTGGAGCGCCCTTGGTCCCCGGACCACAGGTGTAGACACCCGTCCCCGCGGCCTAGGACCCCTGCACTGCATTTGTGGTCTCCAGTCAGGGATCCTTCTCAAGAGCAGCTCCTCTTCCAAGAGGATGAGAACCTCCTGCTCCTGAGGGCGATGGAGGAGATCTCTCGAGACATGAAAGGCATTCTACTCCCGCTTCTTCCTTATCCCAAAAGTAAAAGGGGGCCTCAAATTCATCTTGGACCTGCGTTGTCTCAGTAGGTCTCTCAAAAAATTGAAGTTTCGCATAGTCTCCCTGACCTCCATCATCCCCTCCCTGGATCCAGGAGACTGGTACGCTGCCCTTAACTTGAAGGACGTATATTTCCACATTTCCATTTTCCTGGGGCACTGGCACTTCCTTCATTTTACGTTGGGCCAGTGCCATTTCAAATTCACGGCATTGCCATTCGGTCTCTCATCAGCCCCGAGAGTGTTCATGAAGTGCATAGCACCAATGGCCGCTTATCTGAGGTATCAGGGTGTTCAAATTTACCCCTCTTTCGACGACTGGCTAATAAAGGGTCGGTCCTGGGATCAGGTGTGGCAGCATCTTGATCTGGTTTGTTCCACCTGTCATGACCTGGGGCTGCTAATAAATGAGAAAAAGTCAACCTTAAGGCCAGTGCAACACACAGAATTCATTGGAGCAGTCCTCGACTCTACTTAGGCCAGAGCCTTCCTCCCTGGTTCCAAGCCATAGCAGACCTTATCTCGTGCATGCAAGCCCACCCTGTCACCACCACTCACATGTACAATTGTTGGGCCATATGGCGGCCTGCACTTTCGTGGTCTGACACGTGCGGCTCTGTCTCGGACCCCTGCAGGCATGGCTGGTGTCGGTCTACGTCCCCAACAGACACAGGATGGAGTGAGTGGTTAGGGTCCCAGACCATGTACTGTTGTCACTCACCTGGTTGCAGAATCCTGCATCAGTGTTGGAGGGAGTTTCCTTCGTAGCTCCATCCCCGTTGTTGATCTTCATCTCCGATGCTTCGGACCTGTGCGATCTCAGCATGCAAGGCCATTGATTTGAGTCACATTTGCTCCCTACACATCAACATCAGAGAGCTAAAACTGATTCACCTGGATCGCCAAGCCTTGCTACCTCACATAAAAACCAGGGTGGTCCAGGTCTTGACAGACAATACAGCAGCTATATTCTGTATCAACAAGCAAGGTGGAAGCCAGATAGTGTTCCCTTTGCCAAAAAGTTCTCAGGCTTTGGGACTTCTGGGTACAACACGGCATCCATCTCATAGCCGCACATCTCCCCAGGACCAAGAGTTCTTTGGCAGATTGCCTCATCAGGAACTTCTTATCTCGCCATGAGTGTTCCCTCCATCTGGAAGTGGTCAGCATCATCTTCCAGAGGTGGGGGACTACCTAGGTGGATCTGTTCGTGTCCAAGCAGAACAGGAAATGCCACATTTTCTGCTCAATTTGGGGATAGACAAAGGCTCCCTGTAGGATGCTTTCCTGCTCTCATGTTCAGGGGCTCTGTTGTACGCTTTCCCCCCAGTGCCATTAATTCTCAGGGTCCTCATGAAAATCAAGCAGGACAAGTCAAAGGTGATCTTCATAGCACTGGCTTGGCTGCGCCAGCACTGATTCATCGCGCTCTGGACCTCTCAGTGGCTGCTCCATTATGGCTACTGCTTAGGCCAGATGTGCTCTACCAAAACCACAGCAGTCTTCTGCATTCAAACCGGGCAATGCTGCACCTGATGGCTTGGCTGCTGCATGGTTAAATACGGAGGAGCAGGAGTGCTCGGCCGGTGTCCAGCAGGTCCTACTGGGCAGCAGAAAGCCCTCCACCAGTGACCTACCTGGTCAAATGGAAACAGTTCGCTTGCTGGACCTCAGATAAAGGCATTTGGCCCGAGTGGGCCTCAGTGCAGTTAATCCTGGACTACCTTCTGCATCTCAAGCTCCAAGGCCTGTCTCTTTCATCCATCAAGGTCCACTTGGCCATTGTCTCGGCCTTCCCTCCTCCACTCGAGGATAGATCGGTTTTCACCCACGACTTGACTGTCCAGTTCCTCAAAGGTCTCGAGTGCCTCTACCCTCACCTCAGGAGACCTGGCCCTCTGTGGGATCTGAATTGTTTGCTGTTGCGGCTCATGGGTCCCCCCTTTGGAGCCTCTGGCTTCTTGCTCTCTCCTCCTTTCCTGGAAGGTCACATTCTTGGCTGCAATAACATCTGTCTGCCAGCCTCTGAGATTAAGGCACCTACCTCGGAACCGCCCTATACGGTCTTTTACAAAGACAAGGTCCAGCAACGACCTCACCCAGCTTTCCTGCGCAAGATGGTCTCACGGTTTCATGTGGGCCAGGATATATTTACTTACCTGTCTTTTTTCCAAAGCTGCATAAGTCGGAGGAGGAGTATAGGTTGCATTCCCTGGATTTCAGGAGGGTGCTAGCCTTCTACATTTAAATGACCAAGCAATTCCGCAAGTTGACGCAATTGTTCATTGCGGTGGCTGACGGGATGAAAGGTCGTCCAGTGTCCGCTCAAAGAATTTCTTCTTGGATTACGGCCTGCATTCGCTGCTGCTACGATCGGGTACAGGTGTCACTTCTGGTGATTCTCACCGCCCACTCAAACAGGGTGTGGGCCTCTTCCGCAGCTTTCCTAGCCCAAGTTCCTATCCAGGACATCTGTAGGGCGGCCACCTGGTCGTCCGTCCACATGTTCATATCCCATTGCTCACTTACCCAGCAGGCTTGGGACAATACTGGCTTCAGAAGAGCAGTACTACAAGCTGCTAAACTCTGAACTCCGAGCCCACCTCCATTGATACTGCTTGTGAGTCACCTAGAATGGAATCGACATGAGCAAGCACTCAAGAAAAAACAGTTACCTACCTTTTGCAACTGTTGTTCTTCAAGATGTGTTGCTCATATCTATTCCATTACCCCTCTGTCGGAGCTGCCAGCAAGAAGGAACTAAGAGGGAGTAGGGTCATACGAGGTCATGGATGCCTCACTCAAGGGGACGCCACAGCTGACCCTATGGATACCGCTAAGGCAAAAATCTCTGACTGTGCACATCGGTGCGCACACACCTAGAATGGATGGACATGAGCAACACATCTTGAAGAACAAAGTTACAAAAGGTAGATAACCACTTTTTCTTCACACACAACTCCATTTAGGGCAGAAGTTATATAGCCCTTCCATTCCACAGGCAGCAACTAGTACTTTTTGTTTGTTCAGTCAGCACGCATTCACACTCACCATCATTTGGTGATAACACAATGTAGTGAAGTATCAGGCTTGTAGCCTTCTCAGAGTGACTAGGGGAGTAGCTGGAAGACTATTTCACATGTATAGTGGTTTCTGGCATTCTGAAGAATGTCGGAGAGACACGAAAAATATAGAAAAAATAAGTTAACAGAAAAAATACGTTTACCATGTGGCCCAGATTTTCAAGGGTTCATTATCCACAACTGGGACCAAATATTTTAAAGAGCTCAGTGTGCTGAGCTCTTCTGAAAATCTGGCCCTGACAGAGGATGCTGAGCACTTTTGTAAGTTTAGTCCTATGTGTGTTCTGTTGTACTCGTGTAGTTTCTTACAGGGGAATGTCTCATATACATAACTACAAGAATTGTATGAAAAATATTCTTTGTGGAGTCTTTGTAGTTTAGAGAGAGTGTAACTAGGACTGTTAGTCACCATTAAGAAGACTGGATGTTGATAAAGGGCCACTGAAGATTTGTTATGTAAAATACAGACAATAAAGTTTCTTGCAATCGTATTTGTTGTTCATTACAGACTAGCCCTAAATATGTGGTCTGCAGTTACAGTACTCTACGAAGACCTTTGCTTTTATCAATATGTAAATGATTACAAAAATAAATAAATGGAAGTCTTATATCTGTTCCTGAAAGCTGACTTTTTCAGCATGTTAATTTCTTCCCCTTCCCATTGTATTTTATTCATAGCTCTGTCTTACGCTTTGTAGCAGGATTGATTTCTGCAGCTTGGTATTTAACGAATTATATGAAACTGTACTGAAGACAAGAATGTCAATATGTTGGGATATGCATGCCTAACAAGAACACATCACTCTGTGCACTGACACTGTTTTCTTGAAATAAAACTCATGTTTGTTACCAAAGTAAATATTTTATACAAAATCTGCCAGAAGCTTACCAAGAGTGTGTAGAGTCCCCAAACCTTGATCTTTATTGTTGTTGGTCTTTAAAAGCTGTGCATAAAACAGTAAGTCTGTTGCCAGAGGGAACATTCACTTTATGTAACTGTTTATTCTCTTGCAAAATATTGCAATACAGCCCCCTGGAGTAGGACTTAGGAACAGTAAAAGGGGAGAAGCCTGATACTGTACACAGATGGATAAACGTTATTTTCCCTGGACACATTTGCTCAGCAGAGGAGGAGTTCTGCCGTTAGGAATTCATTAGCTCCGGTCAAGACTGGCTACAGATGATTAAGCAAGACATGATTAAGCAAGATTTTCCATTTTTCTCTTGTCTACATATCTCAGGCAGATTTACTTGGATCTAGTGCTATAAATGATCCTGATTTCATTAATCAAACTTGTAACTGTCTACTAGGGTACAATATATGAATAATGGGCTAGTTATCTAAGAATGTTACATTTCCAGGAACATGACATGAAATCCTTCCTATATTTTCACTCTCTCTGTAATTCGTGTTCCATATAGGGTGACCAGATGTCCCGATTTTATAGGGACAGTCCTGATTTTTGGGTCTTTTTTTTATATAGGCTCCTATTACCCCCAACCCCATCCTGATTTTTCACATTTCCTGTCTGGTCACCCTAGTTCCATATGCTATTTCTTTGAGTTATCTGAAGTGATGTTCTTTAGTCTGTTGATGTTAATACTTAGTTTATTTTGATGTCATCTGGTTCACTGATGACAAAAGGTGCAATGTACTATATTCTGTCCACTGAGAAACATATGCATCTTTATCTTCCTAAATTCCCATTTTGTCTATTTCTTACTCTGACAATGTTTATAGAAGGTTGTGAATGTTGTGTAAGAATGAATATGACTTGTTCATGTCTGACTGCTTCGCAAGAGGCTTGAAAGAGTCAATATGTGGTCCCAGATGGCTATTTTTCTTTACTTCAGTGGAAGGCAGGAAGGACTTTCACAGTCAACACCGTAGGAAGCTTGTAGAATCAGAAGGATTCCTGTGTACTATCCTAAAGACCGGAGTTCAAAATGATTTCTTCACAAATAGCTTTTCCAGCTGCTTTAGAAAATCTGGCCTGCTGAACTCTTTGCAGAGACTATTTCCACTTAATCTTAGAGCAGACTTTTCATCATTTCGCAATTAAAGCCTTATGCATACAAAAGGATATCATCCATTGTCCAGAGACTAATATTACTTTTGATTAAATGTTTTGGGTTCTGTTTATGATTTTATTTGTTATATGAGCAGAGGGTTTTGTTTTGTTTGGGGGTTTTCTCTCTCTTCCCCCCGCCAGCTCCCAAGCAGAGTAGCTGAATAGAAATACCATGAATCTATGATCCATTTCCTTTCCCCCTTACAGCTTGCTGTAAAAACTTAGTGGCTAGTTTAAATCTACTGTACAAGTGGTAGAGCAGTAAACTTAAAATGTCTTTTCTGTTGCCATATGGAAATCAAGTAAAACTTGCTAGTTCCCATTGCTGAATGATACAAAGTGCTACTAAACACAATGTGTGCAATGCTGAGGAGATTGAATAAAAGTTTAGCCACCTTCCATTCTGATGCTTTTTAAAATAACCTGGCCCCAGATTTTCTAGTGTGAACTTTTTTTTCTCTTTTTTTATAGCGTCAGTTGTAGAACCTTTAAACGGGGGGAGGGATAGCTCAGTGGTTTGAGCATTGGCCTGCTAAACCCAGGGTTGTGAGTTCAATCCTTAAGGGAGCCACTTAGGGCTCAAGGGTAAAATCAGTCCTTTGGCCTGCTAGTGAAGGCAGGGGGCTGGACTTGATGACCTTTCAGGGTCCCTTCCAGCTCTATGATATAGGTATAACTTTTATTTAAGGACAAACACTTGTTTTACAAAAAATGCAGAATGATTTAGAGATTTAACGAGATTAAACAACATCCTGTTCCAGACTATCAGTTCAATTATTCAAAAAGAGTTTACTGCAGTGTTGCAGTTAGTTGACTTAAACTGTGAAGTGAAATTGTTATAGTTGTCAGTGTTATTTCCTTAGTTGAAGGTAGTTATGTTGTGGCTGGCTTAGCGCCAAAGCCAACAACTATTAAAGAATGCCTTGCCACTGTAGTCCTGCAATAATTTATCTGAACAATACAAAGTGTATAGAGTTTTTTGTTGTTGTTTGCCTGGGTTTTGTTTATTTAAGAAGTGTGGTGTTACAATTAGCAACGTTTAAGCAAACAATTAGATGTAATATAATGCAAAGCAATTCTATGTGGTAGATTAAGCGGGAACGTATTATTTCCATTATTATTTACTGAACATTATTCTTGATGGTGTATGGCAGTGTCATGGATGGCCTGAACCACCAGATTATTGAGATTGTTGCCTTCTAAGCAATTCTCTGTGCCTTTTAAAAAACAACAACAACAAAAAACCCCAAAATATTCCCTAGACATATAAGTAATGGGTTTTCCTCCCTATTCCTGTTCTCAGTTGAAGTTCATTTTTGGTCCTAAGAGTCCTCTTTTCTTTTCATCCTGAAGACAATATTTTGACTTCTTGAAGCCTTCTGCATGCAGACAACTGTTTGTAGTGAGCTTTCCTTAATTGAAATGGGTAGGAAAATGAATCTCTGAGGTTGATGTCCAGGTTCCATCATAAGCCAGAAGTTGGTAATTGTGCTGTGTACAGACATCTTCAGTGGTTCTGAGCTCAGTTTACTTAAGTGAAACAACAGAACTGGGTTTTCCACCCAATCTGGCTCCCATCTACTACAAAATCTGTCCTCTCTTCCCCTACATTCATTGATATGCTCGTGAACCAGTTTTTTATTTCTTTTTATCCAGTGAACATTTGTCTTGCGCCTTCACATTCTTCCTTCATGGGGAAAGCAACGTGTGCACAAGCGTGGAGATTGCCCAACACCAGCCAATCTTCCTCATCAATGAGGAACATATCCACATGGCCCAATCCTCTCCTGCACCATTCCAAGGTAAGTGCACATTTGACTGTGGCAGTTCTGGAAGTATAAAGACTTGCAGAATATGTGGTTTATGTGCGTATTTTAATTCCTATATTTCAAACCCCCCTAACTTGGCCCCAGTAATGGTGTCAGGAAATAGATCCAGAAATGATTAAGAAACAAAACTCAGTAATTTTTAAAATAGAATAAAGTTCCCCTCAGGAAACTGGGGGCATGGGGTAAAATCCTGTTAAGATTTTTAATATGACAACTATCTGTAAATAAATGTTAGGCCATGTTTTCCAGGTTTTTCTAGTCATTAACTTCATTAGATGCAAATATTTTCTGAAAAAAAGTACAACAAAACAAACTGTAATTGTTGTTGAAAGATCTGTTGTTGAAAAGGTGCGTATGACCATTTTGTATATTAGCACAGTGTCACAAGGTCCAGTAGGCTCTGATCTATGGGTAGTGTTCTTAAATGCTACTGCAGGACAAATAATTGATCATGATAACATAGATTATTTGCTTGAACTGGAGTTTTTTTGTCTGAGTGACAGTCCCTCTTTTTATTTTTCCTTCAGTGTGCTGTTTGTGGCGCAACGCATTTGTCAAAATGCAGATTTTTCAGAAAAAAGGTGAAAATACAGAGCTTAACCAAAGAGAAGAATGAGCATTTAAAATATATAATAAGAGACATGCCTGATATAGTCTTAAAGTTACAGGTTTTTACAGCGTTTTAGGTTACAGTGTAGTGTTGTAAGCCATAAAAATGCCCTGTGCAATTTGTAAAAGAAAACATTGCACTTACACTACATTTTTTAAAAGTATTACATACTGTATTACAGGATATCTTCAGAAGTATGTCTTCTGTTATTCCATTGATGTATAATTATTTTTATCCCTCTTAATATTTATTCCATTATTTTACAAAGTGAAGTTGTGTGCACTATATTTTGAAAATAAACAAAATGCAAAGAGCTGCTCTCTAAAATCACAGTGCAAACAAGACTGAGAATGAATCTAGGGGACATGGAATGTGATTGCTCTGCGGTTGAAATCCACATATTGTAGAGACTAGAAAGTGGTATGTTTTATTTTTCAGTTCTGTTGAGTCCTTATGGTTTAAATGGTACATTGACGGGCCAAGCATACAAGATGTCAGATCCAGCAACCCGTAAATTGATTGAGGAATGGCAGTATTTCTACCCAATGGTGCTGAAGAAGAAGGAGGGGGTGAAAGAGGAAGAGGAATTAGGATATGATGACGATTTCCCTGTGGCAGTTGAAGTCATTGTTGGTGAGATTTAGAATTTTGCCTAAAGCACATTTCACCCCACTTCATAATTAAAAAAAAAAAATCTAATTAATCAGAAACAACCTTTATAATTTCCCTGTCTGGTTTTGTGGCTCTCTTGACACTGGAGTGTTCTGACCAAGTTATCTTGCCTCAAGGTTCTTACTCCCTGTATCCGTGATGCTGCTCTCACAATATCAAGCTTCTTATTTCAGCTCCCTATTAGTCATAAAGGGATGGATGAATACTTAGGAATGAATATGCAGGCTGTATACTTTAGATCTTTAAATTTTGACTGGTAAGATTTGTCTGGTGCATGTTGAAACCAAGGCAAGGCCAGCCTGGGTAGCTGAATAATAAATGGAGAATTTAAAGACTTATTTTCTTCTTCCTGTTCCCATGCTTTATAGGTGGCGTACGAATGATGTATCCTTCAGCTTTTGTTCTCATCTCTCAGAACGACATCCCCCTGTCTCAGAGTCCTGCCAATGCTGGAGGCCACATCAATGTGGGTCAGCAGGGACTTGGCAGCATGAAAGATTCCAGTAATTGTGGGATGCCTCTCACTCCACCCACTTCCCCAGAGCAGGCCATCATAGGTAAGCAATAAACCTAGCAAAGAGACCTGAATCATCCTATTGAAAATTCATTTTAAATTTTCTTTAACTGATCCAGTGAATGGCAGTGTTCCATAATCTCTTGTCAGTTTACTGTTTGAACCAACTTAGGTGTTACTTACTGAGGTGTACTCCAGCATAGTGTGCTTTCATTTTTGAATAGATTATGATTGCAGGGGGGATAAATGTGTGAACAGGAGCAGAAAAGAGAGAGAGAATACGCTAATGAGTAGAACACAGGGACTTTCACGAGTTCACAGAACAGCAGAGTTACCAGTTTTGTGAGAGTTAATTTCTGCCCAGTTTATTGGAACTCTGTTGCATTTATGAAACAGCATGGACACCTGAGACTGCAGAAAGGATCAGGCCTTGTCAGAGTTCTTAATTGCATACTTGCTTAAGAGGGATGTAGGGATTAATTAGTTAATCATTGTAAAGTATTACAAACGTGAAAAATACCATATAATTACGCATTAATATTGGAACAATGCCAGTATCTGAATGATGGTCAATATATTGACCAGCGTAGTGAGGATTAAACCAAGGACCTCCAGAAAAAAAAAGAATGAGTCTCTGCAGCTTACGGTAAAAAGTCAGGCTCTGTAGGTGGAGGATGTAATGAACTCTTATGAGATGTGGGTGGGACAAAGAAGGGGACACGTAAAACATGCTGACCAGTGGAGTTGCGTATTTCTTCTGAATGAAGGAAACTCATCTCGAGCATCTGAGGCCCGTAACAGTTTGAATCCCAGCTGGATCCGCACTTATGTGACAGCTGACACCAAGGATTATACTTGACTTCAGTAGAGCTAAGTAATTTACACCAGTTGAGGTTCTGGCCTTCTAATCTGTTGTTATGCCACATATTTTCTATACTTCTGTTTTCCAGTACACTCACTGCAGACAGTTGCATGTAAACTATATCTTTATTTCCAAGAAGTTCATCTACCTCGTTTTGATCCTCACACAGGTCATGATACTACGTGACTGTACACTTAGTTGCCACAGAGGTTACTATAAAGTCACAAAAAGTTTTTATGTAGATCAGTTCTAGATTATTCTGTTTGCATCATTTGACTTCAAAGATTGCCAGTCATTAAAATTTATTTATGAATACATTCCCTGATTTCAGAAGCACTGGTGTGTTTTTTAATTTAAACCTCAGTGTAGGAATTGTGATTTGGATTAATAGAAGGTGCTCTAAATTGAGTCATGCATAAAGGATCGTTATAGTATGCTCAGCAATGAAATTTTGGACAACTTTCATCTGTTATCAGCTTATCTTGGAACAGTTTGTTTATTATCTCAGTGGATTCTTAAAATCACATCTGTCTACAGTGTCCCTTCCAGTTACACAGACTGAATATTGACTTTAAACATGCTTAAAAGAACTCAAGTCAGTTGCAAACTAAACATATTGGGGCTTAGTGACAAGGCCATTGGACAATCATGCAGAAACAATGTAAGTTACAATGCAAACTTTAATTGAATAACATAGAATCATAGAAATATAGGGCTGGAAGGGACCTTGATAGTTATCAAGTCCAGCCCCCTGTGCTGAGGCAGGACCAAAAACACACAGACCATGTCAAACTCATCTTAAAAACCTACGATGGGGATTCCATAACTTCCCTCAGAAGCCTATTCTGGAACTTAACTGCCTTTATAGTTAAGATTTTCCTAATATCTAAATAAATCTCCCTTGCTGCAGATTAAGTCCATTACGTATTGTCCAACCTTCAGTGGCCATGGAGAACAATTGATCACTGTCCTCTTTATAACAGCCTTTAGCACATTGCAAGCATGTTATCAGGTCCCCCCCCAGTCGTCTTTTCTCAAGACTAAACATGCCCAGTTTTTTTGTCCCTTCCTTAGAGAACAGCTTTTCTAAACTTTTTATCATTTTTGTTGCTTTCCTCTGTATTCTCTCCAGTTTGTCCACATCTTTCCTAGCCACCTAAAGTGTGGTGCACAGTACTCCATCTGAGGCCTCACCAGTGCCAAATAGAGTGGGACAGTTACCTCTTGTCTCTTTTATAAGTATAGTCTTTTGAGTTGGGTGTTTTTGTAGGTGACGTGCCATCTAAAAAATAGAGCTAACGTTTGGTTTAATTTTTAAAAAGTTAAGTATTCTAAAATACTAAGATACTATGCAAATGAACTAGGAGATGAAGGAGATGATGATGATTGGGTGATTTAGCTGAGATGTCATAAGTAATCTCACTAACTGAAAATGAGCTGTTCATAGGGAACAGCCAAAAGGTATGGAAGTAAGAATGAGAGAGTAGTAGAATGATAGTTTGGGCTTTTAATAAGGCGAGAGAGAGGAAGGTGGGAAAGAGAAAAAGAAAGAGAGAAAGATCTAATGATGTCAGTTGAAGATGGCTTACCAGCCTAGAGTGTGTGTATATGTGAGTTAAGTGAGATTGGCAGTATTCCCTTCCTGGGCAGTAACCATAGTTGTTTAAAAACAAAAACAAAAATTCACAAAGTAAACAAAGTAAGTTTTGACTGGCTAGTTATTGACTGAAACAGGACCACATCTGTAAATAGATACACCTCATCACAGGGTATCTATGATGGTACAGTATATTTAGAAAGAAAGGATTTGTAGGATAGGGAGTATTTTAGTGTCATGTAATAGAAGAGACAGAGAGTGTGTGTGTGAGAGAGAGAGAGAGATTTGGAGCATGTGGGAAATAATGAAGTAAAAAAGGCATAAAGACTAAAAGTAAATAAATAATATTAAAGTAAAATTAAAAGGCTTCTAAATATATATTTATAACTCTTTAAGATCCTAAATTATAATCAGGTGAGTTAGACTTATTTATATGCAGTTTTAAAACACAATAGTAGAAAATCATTTTCTCTTTCTTTATGTGCCAGAACCTGAGTTTGGGGTTCTGTGCTTCTTGTGTAAGAGTTAATGCCACGCCAGATACTAAAAATTGAGTAAAAAATACAGCTACCTGCTCTGGTTATTTTAAGAGTTTAGTGAGTGGCCTGTTTTTGCAAGAAATACACAGAATTCAGATGTAGATAAAAATACCTTTTTAAATATATTTTTAAAATATATGTTTGAGATATTACAGTGTGCCCAGGTTCTCTTAATGCTTTAAAATGTTGAACAATTTCAGTTCCCTGTTAAACAGAGAGTATCTCAGGAGTTCTGAGCATGTTTTGCATAATAATTAAATTGATAAGTGAGGGGCAGAAGCCATAAAAATTAAGGAAAATGCTAATTTAGTCCAAGCTGTCAGCGGTTGTTACTGTTGGAGCTCTGAGAGTAAACATGACTCTGCAAACTATGATAGCGATGCTTCAGCAAATGGAAGCAGCATCACATTATTTAAAAATGTTGAAAGCATATAGTAAAACAAGTGCTAAGGTATATAGAGAATGAGATTTTACGTTTATAGGAAGAAGTTACCCTTGGGATTGCAAAGTGACCTCTAGTGATTTTTGGCATTTACACTGTTATCCGTCAGGTTTTTATAATATTTTTCAACCCTTTAGGCAGTAATTTTCCACTATAAATTTCAGTTTCAGTGCATGAAACAAACCAGTTTTGACTGTTTACATATAGGCTGTGTGTGTATATATAGATATGTGTGTGTGTGTGTATGTATGTGTATGTATAAAATCCTATCTAGGCACACATTATATAGTGAAAAATATGCAACAGGCCTCTAAAAATGCACTGCAAAATGTTGGAGCATATCAAGTCACACACTCAAGTGTAGAGTTTGTGTGCTGATAACCTGGCCAATAGTGCTTCACAATAGTTGTAACTGTGTTGGTTTTGGATGTTGGTATTATCACAGAGTACACGAGTACCAGAGTATGGTTTATGAAAATGTATTCTGACACCAGCGACAGAATTAATTTGCTAAACTGGAAGGGTTAATCCAGTTTAATTCAGTCAAGATGCTTTTCATCACAGATCTGTCAAGTTCAAAAACAACATTATGATGTATTCCAAAACAAGCAAAATACATTATTACAGCCACAGACTTTAGTGCAATGGTGGTCAAACTACTGCACACGGGCATTTTAATCTGGCCCTCAAGCTCTCACTGGGGAGCAAGATCTGGGGCTTTCCCTGCTCTGGCACTCCAGCCAGGGAGCAGGATCAGGGGCTGCTCTGTGCGGCTGCTGGAAGCAGTGGCATGTCTCCCCTCTGGCTCCCAGGGGGCTGTGCTCCGCATGCTGCTGCTGCCTCAAGTGCCACCCCCACAGCTCCCATTGGCCGGGAACTGCGGCCAATGGGAGCTGCAGGGGCAACATCTGTGGATGAGCAGCGCATAGCAGAGCCGCCTGGCTGCTCCTCTGGATAGGAGCTGAAGTGGGAACATGCTGCTGTTTCCAGGAGCTGCTTGAGGTAAGCGCCACCCATAGCCTGCATCCCTGAGCCAACCCCCCATGCCACAACTCCCTGCCCCAGCCCTGATCCCCCTCCTACCCTTCGAACCCCTCAGTCCCAGCCCGGAGCACCCTCCCGCACCTTGAACTCCTAATTTCTGGCCTCACTCCAGAGCCCGCACTCCCAGCCAGAGCCCTCTTCACCCCCCTGCACTACAACCCCAATTTCATGAGCATTCATGGCCCGCCATACAATTTCTATACCCAGATATGCCCCTGGGGCCAAAAAGTTTGCCCACTTCTGTTTTAGTGAGTCAGGGAATGCTTTGATTTTAATGATTGCTGCTTTTCCCATCACTTCCTTTAAGAAAAGAGGAACAAGAAACAATATCTGAACTTACTAGAGAGACATCTGCAGTCACCAGGAATCATACAGGAAACTGAGTTAAAAAACCTGTACACAGAGTAGCAACTGTAGCTTGCAAGCCAAATCGTAGAGCGAAACCAGTAGATTTCTTTCTTCTGATATAGTGAAGCGATGACTATTTTCAATGTTTTATTCCTAAGGCTTCTTAAATTGTGTTAGACATAAGGACAAACAGTTCTGTGCAGAGATCTGACCTTGTTAAAAGCTTGCTATCATTACCTTCTTTGCTGGCCTGAGCATAGAGTGTAGTCTTAGGCATCCAACAGGCTAAATGAACTTACAGCTCCCTCTGCTGTTCCAGTCTGTGTTTTAAAGCTGACTATATTAGGTCTCAGACTATCCAAACAGCTCTCTCAATGAGCAACAAACATTTGCTCATACTGTGAGTAACAAGGTTTTACTCCACTGGTGAAAAGAAATTAAGTGCAAAATAAAAATCATAATCCTTAGGTGGTGGTGATTAAGGTTGTAATACCACTTTCACTCTTTCTCCACCAGTCAAGCAGTATTGTCAGAATGGGTCTTGAATATCACCTAATAGCCTATTAGTGTATGTTCAGTTGTTGTGGTGAATACTAAAGAAGTTCAATTAAAGGTTAAGATTTTCTATCAAAATCTACACTAATGATGCAAATCAAACACAGAAAGAAAATGAGAGTGAAAATTCCATCCCCAAATGTGAGCAAGTATTATCACTCAGTAATGCCTTCTTCGCCTCTTGTGTTAAAACCTGCTTCTTCTCTTTGTATCAGTGCATGTGTAGAACACCTGGTGCAAGTAAACAATCTGGTGTGGTTTAATGCTGTAGAGGCCCTTTCTTATAGAACCATGTGTCTTGTGATGAGGAGTTGTTTTAACAAGACCACGACTGTAAGTTAAACTTAATAGCCAGCAACAGTGAAAAACTACATCACACAATTCCACTCCCTAGTGCTATCTCTGGTGTGCTGACACAAATTTTGCTTGTGGCTGTAGTTTACTGATCTTTTCATAGCTGGTGACACTCTTAAAACTGCTCTAAGCTTTTATTAGTGAACACAAACATTTGTAAACTCGTCAACCTATAAGTTGAAAAGCCCTTCCAGGAAAATCTAATGTTATAGCTGCTGTTACTCTTGTCTACAATACTGTTTGATTTTTTTTTATTTTTTATTTTTTTGCAGGTGAAAGTGGAGGTACTCAGAGCTCTGTCAGCCATTCAGCTTCACAGGAGGGGGCAGTCACTCTGCACAGTCCAAAGAAATCAGGGAAGATTCCTCCAAAATTCCACAATCATATGGTCCACAGAGCCTGGAAGGAATGCATTCTCAACAGGTCACAATCCAAGTGAGGAAATAATTCTGCTCATGTTCTTTATTGATAATAATACAGCTGTCACACTTAAAAACTTGCTAGTTTTGCCTTAATGCAAACAATGAGGTAGCATCTATTTCCTACACCTCCCTATTCAAAGTGAATAATGCAAGGTAACGTTATCTAAGACAATTTCCAATTATTTAAGCTTGAGAACAAGTAATAGTGACAACAATGCTTTGTATTCACTCATTTAGCTTATTTCACCTCTGGCTGTCTGAGCTTTACACATGTAGCCAAATTCTGCTTGTGGTTACTCACGTGCTAACTCATTGATGACAAAAATATTAGTTCACATTAGAAATACAAAATTACTAGGTCTGGAGGGTAGATGGCCTAAGGACAAATAGCCTGCTAAAGTTTATATTTTTAACCTTATATTCATTTATAGATGTAAACATTTGGAAGGATATATTTGTATTTGGCAGGATGTAACTCAAACTGCAGCGTGCATGGTGGAGCATAGCTATTAGTGCACTAGCTTTTCATTTCTGGAGGTTTAAAATATCTCACAATGGGATGACGTATAGATGTTCCAGCAAGTTTTACCTCTTATTTCCATGTAGTTTCCTCACTAGCCCATTCAACAACATTTCCGAATGCAATTTTAATTGTTACATGTATTGCCTGCCATGTGACTTTTTTGCTTAGACTCCAGATATAGGCTACATGATAGCCCTTTGTGGATCAAGAAGTAAATTTTCGTATTTGGCTGAGTGTAAGGGTCCGGTGCTGGGGCTCGTCCCTCTCGGGTGCGGCAGGGAGCCAGGGCGCCTCCCTACAGGCAGCAGTCCGTGCAGGGCCCAGACCCATCAGCAAGGGCTGAGCAAACGAATAGTCTCTAAGCAATTCAGAGTCCTAGCCCTTCAGCAGGGGCTAAGGTGACACAGAGTCTGTAAGCTCGGCCCTGGAGCAGGGGCAGGGCAACAAGCAGTTCAGGCTCAGGGCCCTTCAGCAGGGGCTGAGCAAGGACAGAGTCTATAAGCAGTTCGGGCTCAGACCTTTCAGCAGGGCTGTGCAACACCGTACATAAGCCCAGCCCTTGGTTGGGGCAGGGCAGTAAGCAGCTCACAGCTCAGGCCTTCCAGCAGGGCTGAGCAAATACAAAGTCTATAGCCCAGGCCCTTGGGTAGGGCGGGGCAACAAGCAATTAGGCTCAGGCCTTTCAGCAGGGGCTGAGCAACAAGTCAACAATATATAAACCCCGGACCTTGGGCAGGGTGGGGCAGCACACAGTTTAAGCTCAGGCCTTTCAGCAGGGGCTGAGCAGCCAGTCAAACAAACCCAGGTAAGGGTCAGACCCTCAAGCAGGGGCTGAGCAGCGAATTAAACAGCACAAGAGGCCTCCTCAGGCCAGGGGGAGGGGGAGTCTGCCACCCTTGGAAGGGTGGCGGGGGGGACGCAGGCCCTCCCACTCCACTGCGTCCCAGCCCAGGGGCCCTAGCAGCGGCAAGGGTTCGCTGCAGTCAGTGGGGAATCCTGGCCGCAACACACTGACATTGGTTCAGGGTCCCCTGGAGCCAGACTGGGGTCGGCTTCCCCTGGGCCACTTCCATTCTCCCCCTTTCTAGGTACCTGTCCTTCGCCAGCATTGTCCGGCGGGTCCCAAACCATGGGTTCTTCAGGATACTGGGCATAGGGAAGCTCAGGCAGCTCCTCGGGATACCGGGCACAGGGAAGCTAAGGCAGCTCCTCGGGATACCGGGCACGGGGAAGCTCGGGCCAGCGTTCCTCCGGGTACCGGGCACGAGGCAGGTCAGGCCAGCGCTCCTCCGGGTAGCGAGCACGGAGCAGGCTGGGCCCGGTGGGAGCTCGGACACCAGGGTCTGTCCTCTCCGGCAGTCTGCAGCCAACTGAGTGGTGAGGCCAGGCTTTTATACTTCCTGTCCCGCCCCTTGACTTCTGGGGGGCGGGGACAGGCGGTGATGGCTCCGCCCACGGAGGCACCTGTTCTGGCTTGTCCCTCTCAGGTGCGGCGGGGAGCCAGGACGCCTCCCTACACCCCCCTCCCCGCCCCAAGACTGGCTCCTGGGCAACGATACCTCCCAGGCGAGAAAGGAAGTCTGCGTTAGAGTGGTCCTTCCCAGCCCTGTGGTGGACGGTGAGGGCATAGGGCTGCAGGGCCAAGTACCACCGCTGGAGTCGCATGTTGTGATCTTTCATGCGTCACAACCGCTGAAGGGCGGAGCGGTCAGTGACCAAGGTGAACGGGGCCCCAAGGAGGTAGTAACACAGGGCATCACAGGCCCACTTCACCGCGAGAGCTTCCTTTTCGACCACTGCATAGTTTTTGTCTCTGGGGATCAGCTTCTGGCTGATGTAGAGGACTGGATGCTTCTCCCCATCCACTTCCTGTGAGAGGACAGCCCTGAGCCCTACCTCTGATGCGTCTGTCTGCAGGATGAATGGTCGATTGAAGTCAGGGCGAAATAAGACCGGCTTACTGCAGCGGCTTGCCTTAAGTGACTGGAAAGCTTCGTCACATTCGGGGGTCCAGCGTGCTTGTCGCGGGCTGTCCTTGGTGAGGAGCCCCGTCAAGGGGCAGCCATCGCCGCAAACTGGGGAATGAACCGTTGATAATATCCCACCAGCCCCAAAAACTGGCGGACTTGGTGTTTCGTGGTTGGTGGAGGACAGGCTGCGATGGCCTGAACCTTATTCACAAGAGGTTTCGCTTGCCCATTTCCGACGGTATAACCCAAATAGGTGGTCTCATCCCAGCCGATGCGGCACTTCTTAGGGTTGGCCGTTAACCCAGCCGCCCTGCAAGGACTGTAGGATGGCGGCGACCTTTTCTAGGTGAATTTCCCACTGTCGACTGTAGATGACTACGTCATCTAGATAGGCTGCGGCGTAGTCCTGATGCAGTTGGAGGAGGCGGTCCATCAAATGCTGAAACGTGGCGGGTGCCCCATGAAGGCCGAAAGGCATCCGTGTGAATTGGTATAGGCCAATCGGAGTGGCGAACGCAGTCTTCTCCCTGGAGGCCAGTTCCAGAGGGATCTGCCAATATCCCTTGCTTAAGTCCAGGGTGGTGATATAGCGGGCCTCTCCTAACCGGGCCAGCAGCTCATCTATTCGAGGCATGGGATAGGCATCAAACTTGGAGACGGCGTTAATGCGCCTAAAGTCAATACAAAACCGTTGGGAGCCATCGGGCTTTGGCACCAGGACGACTGGACTATGCCACTCGCTTTACGAAGGTTCGATCACTCCTAGGTCTAGTTAGCCCGCACTTCCTCGTTAATGATCCACTTCCAGTGATACAGCAGGGGCCTGGTCGTGGCCCGGATCACCACCCCCGGCTCAGTCTGAATTTGATGATATACCAGGGAGGTATATCCCGGCTGGGCCGTAAAGGTACGGGGGAACGCTTGAAGGAGGCAGCGAGTTTGCTCGAGCTGTTCTTCCATCAGCATCTCCCCAAGCTGGGGTCCCTCAAGGTCTTCAGTAGAGCTTACCTGGGGCCCGAGCTCGGGTTCCGGTGGATAGGGATTGATCTAGAGACCTTGTCGTTCCCGCCAGGGCTTGAGAAGGTTGACGTGGTACCGCTGGACTTCCTGTCCTGCCCCTTGACTTCCGGGGGCTAGGGACAGGCGGCGGTGGCTCCGCCCATGGAGGCACCTGTTCTGGCTCGTCCCTCTCAGGCGCGGCAGGGAGCCAGGGCACCTCCCTACACTGAGGTAAAATTTTGAGGCATAGGTGAAGGGATTGGGAGTGGCATAGATTTGTCTGAGGAATACACAAATGTCAACAAGATCTACAGTTCATACACAATGCCATTTTATTAATAAAGTGATAATTTCTATAATATTTATTTTTATTCCCGTTAGGAGGAGTCAGATTACTACTTCAAATCTGGAGGAAGAAGTCCCAAGCAACACTGTTTCTTGGGATTTTGTGGATCCGGTCCAAAGAGTCAGTTGTTCTTGTTCCAGGTAGGTAGCAAAGAAGAATTATTGTGTCCGGCTGAATGAGGCTTGCAGAGTTGATGCACAATATAAAATTATATTCAGAATCACTACACAACGAGCAGGCATGCTTACAGAAAATAAAAGGGAAGATCATCAGCTGGTGGAAATCAGTCTAGTTTCATCAATTTACACCAGCTGAGGATCTGGCCTGCTATCTTCTAATGATATGCAGGGAGGTGACAGGAGTGTAATTTACTCTTGTCACCACTGTATGGTACCTGAGCTGTTTTATTCTAACTCAGCTGTATCTGTTTAATAAATTCAGTTGATGTTTTTAAAATCAGGATTTATCTTATTTTCCAGATCTTTTTTCCTGTGTAAACTATTATATTTAAGTATTAAAAATCTAAGACATTATTAAATGTTTGCTCAGATTTACAGTATTTAATGTCTTTTCTTCTACTGTCTAGCTGTTTTGCAGAATTAAAAACAGATGAGATAATATTAGAAGTAGTTACAAAAGCAGTATTTAGCAAATCTGTTTTAAAACTTGACATAAATAGTATAGTTTAATTAAAGTAAACTTGTGATGGAAGAAAACTTATGGAGCAAAATATATTTCAGGATTTTGTTTGGAAGTTTGAATCAAGTAAAAATCAACATGTCTAAAGTTTAAAAAGTTCCATGCATCTCAAAACATGACTATAGAGCAGTGCTTCCAAGGGGACTTGCAGTATTATAACTTTTTGCAAAGTTCCATACAGTCTGCATAAAGTCTTCATTCAGAAAATGCATGTGAGATGGCTCCTACATATGCCCACAATCTTTTTAAACTATTCTGTGTTAAATTAAAGAGAGCAAGAGCTGACACTGGCAATCCTGTAACTTTCAGATGGAACATCATTGACTCCTCCATTTTGCACCATTGAAAAATGAGGAGAGAGAGGAAAGAGCATATATGAATTTAGATACCTAACTTATCTTCAGATTTTTTTCCTTCCAAGTTACTGCTTGTAACATTTAGTGAAATTATTGCCATCATCATGAAAGTGAACTGTGTAATGCTGTCTCTTTACCTTTGAGGTGGAATTCCATAGTCCACCACATTTTTGAGTGATAAGGTTATCATAAGCAAAATAATCTGTTTTAATTTACTAGTGCTCCTTATGAAACTACTGGAGTGATTAGCTCAGGAATTCAGAGCACCTAGAAGCATTGTGGCAGAAAATTTTTGCACAAAATTTATATTGTTTGGAGAGAAAGTGTGGAGACTAGATATAGAAATAAAATAATCTGGCTGGTAAATGGTAGTAGCATATTAAGTATGAGGAGTTCTGTGTTTCAGTAGGAAAATAGGCACATAACCAGGATAGGTTCATTACTGATTAAAAGTTAGCTTCACAGTCTGTAATCTTGGGAATGGGAGAGGATCATGATGGTAAACCTTTAGAAACAAAAAAGAAAGAGCTAGATAGAAAGACTCCATTGCAATGAGCAAAAATGTAAGACCATCCCTTTTGTAAATGTAGAGTTGAGTATAGTTGACCTATCAGTAAGGTTGCCTGTTTGAATTAGTTATAGTTGGTTTGTTTTGTCTCTGTGATAACAAACATTTTGAAATGTTGCTAATCCAAGTTTGCTAGTCTGTAAATGACAATTGTGTAATCTCTGTGGAATATGATTTGTACTTCATTACCTACTACCATTCTTCCAGTAATGGAGAATAATTGTGTCCTCTTATCTCAGGACTTTTTTTTGCAGTTTGTTTGTAATCTTTTGTAGTCTTTTAATCTTTTAATTAAATATAATATCTATAGAGATATTTATATTTTTGGATGAATTTCCTGAACTTTAGTTCCCATGAAAGCTGTCAGCTCATAGTACAGACTAGATCCATGTGCAATGTGGGCAAGTACTCTGCAAGTTTGCATGCGCAACTAATTCAGTGCATTTCCATCCTAATTTTCAATGTTCATAATGCCCTAGCCCTTAACTTCTTCTAAGCTGAGATAGTCAATTGTACCAAATGTTTATAATAATTTTGTGATGAAATATGTACTAGAGCCAGCTAGAAATCATCAACCTCTCAACCCTTATTTTAAATTTGATTTGAATCTGGTTTAACCAAAGTGTCCAGCAATGAAAAGCTGGTGCATTAACCCACTGTACTACCTACCAACCGTGTAACTATATTATCAGAAAGGTTATCATGTAATACAGAGGAAGCTATCACAAGGTCTTCACAGACTGTCTCCGAGATAATGAAAACACCATTTAATGGCTGTAACATCTAGGATATTGAATTTCTTTCCTGTGCTTCCAATTTTAAAAGATATTGGATTGCTGTAGCACAAGATGTCTTAGAATTTAAAGTCACTATCAACACAAAAATTCATAGTTGGGGGTGGGGATTTGGACTGTGTAAAATATTCAGCAATTAATGAATATGGCACAGCCACCTCTTATTTGGCATGAGTTGTGTGCCGCCTCACTCTCCCGGTCTGGAGGAAAAATGGCATGAAAGCAACCTGCTGTGCATTGCATCTGTGAGCACAGCTAAAGCACACAACATGGTATCGTTCCCAACACATGTTCAAGATATACAGGAAGAGTAGTGTTGCTTCAGTATTGTTATGAAGAAAAACAGCTCTTCAGTGGTGAAAACAATAATACTTGGTATTTCTACATTATATTCCACCTGAGAATTTTAAGCAAACATTAATTCTTTCTCCTAGAATACTGCATGTGTGAGATAGGTGTCATTATCCCCATTTTGCAGACAGGGAAACTGAAGCAGAGAGAAGCTAAGTAACCCTTCCAAGATCACTTTACAGTTCGCAGCAAGGCAGGAATAGAATTAAGATTTTTGGCTCTGTGCTTTTGTTCTACATCAGATCATGTATCCTCACAATCCACATAGTAACTTGTTTCTAATTCCTGTTTCAGGCACAAGCTTTTCAAACAGCGCTGTGCTATTGGTCCCAGCCGTCCCCCAACAATGTCACAACCAGGGTTCAGTGTTGGATCATCATCCTCTTCTTCCTTGCCACCACCTGCCTCTTCTAAGCACAAAACAACAGAAAGACAGGAAAAAGGAGAGAAACTGCAAAAAAGGCCTATGATGCCATTTCACCATCGGCCCTCTGTCACTGAAGAGCTATGCATGGAACAGGACACATCAGGCCAGAAGCTGGGGTTGGTAGGGATGGAGCCCTCTTTGGAAGTCACTAACTCCAGGAAATATGAGAAGCAGCTATCCATACCCTCTAGAAACCCAAGCAAACAAATTAATCTGAATCCCATGGATTCACCCCATTCCCCCACCTCCCCTCTGCCTCCCACACTTAGCCCCCAGCCAAGAGGTCAGGAAGCAGAAAATTTGGACCCACCATCAGTTGCTGTGAACCCAGCACTCTATGGTAATGGGCTAGAGCTCCAACCATTGCCCAGTCTAGATGATAGGACAGTTCTTGTGGGACAGAGGCTGCCTCTGATGACAGAGGTCAGTGAGACAGCTTTATATTGTGGGATCATTCAAAACAATGAGTCATCAGATAAGTGGCAGAGCTATGTTCTCCCAGCAAGTGACGATCCAGAGTTCAAGCCGCCAGAGCTCCGGTGTGAGAGATATGATGCCAAGATGGAGGTAAACTCAGACAGCACTGCACTGAAAAGGTAAATACGATATTGAGTGACCATTGTCTTTATCAAATTACAATCAGAAGGCCAAATTCTACACTTAGTTACAGCCATGCAGTTCCATTAGGTATGAAAGCTTTTGGGATTGCATTGGTGTAAACGACAGCAGAAATTTAGTCGAGAGACTGATGATGTGGCAAAGATGTTATAGGGTAAGAAAATACTTATAAATAGACATTTTAAATGACAATTCCTCGCTTATTTGTCATCCTCATTAAACCTGCACAACAAATAAAAGAAATCAGTATGTAGCATCAGTGACTCCTTCAGTTGGCACTAGCATTAAAAATATAGATAGAAATGTGGAAATTTAGTATGCTTTATCTTTGTCATTTCTGTTTTTTATGTTGGGCTGTGTAAGAGACATAATAGATTTTAAAACCTTCATTAATGCAATGTGGCAGAATTAAGATTACCTCTTACCTCTTGTAGTTAGTGTGTGTGAGGGTGGGTTATTGTTGCTGTCCAAGATTGCAACCTTAAAGTTGCATTATTGTTGGGGTTTAACAAGAAAAAGAAAGAAAACCCCCGTTTGTAGCACTGGGGAAATTGTGGCTTGTCTAGCTCTGTTATAAAACCTCACTACTCCATATACTCTATTCATGAAATCTAGTCACTGTACAACACTTTAGTAATGAAATCAGTATTGTCGTGAAGTACTTGATCTTGCATCACTGAAGTCAATGGGAGCGTTACCATTGATTTTAATGTGAATAGCATCAAGACCTAAAACACTAACAGATTTTTTTCCATATATGAATAAGAGAAAATATGTAATCACTTAGAATTTACTTTAAAAAAAGTAAATTTAACAAATGACTTTCTCAGTGAAAAATATGTGATACATATGTAGTTTTGTCTACAACAAAAGTTGATTTTTTTTTTAAATGGGAAAAGTATCTTTTCCCCCACTCACTTAACCTAAGTCTAAATGGAATTTGCACAAACTTAAAATAAAACAAAACAAAAAAACCCATTTTGGCTTAGACTACGTAAATGGTAGCCCAGAAGGATAATTCAAGTGTTAATATAAAATATAATTAGAGAGGAGTTTTTAAGTTACTTCAAACTTAACTCTAGTAGTCATTACTGCAAATGATATGACAGACTAAAATGTTACATGTGCTTCAGGGAATTTTCATTTATCTGTTTTCTACCTACAAGATTCATTCTCTTATTGGCCCAACATTGAAGTTGACAATACAGTGAGCAACTGTTTAACATTAGTGGAAGAAAATGCATGCTCCAATGGACAAAAAAAATGCATTTCAGTCAGACAGAGAGAGGAGTAGTACTGACTGTACTTATGTGAGAAAAATCTATGAATCTGCAGTGCTGTTATTTTTGCCTTGTATGGAATATTTGTTTTTCATAATGGCTTTTTTCCCCCTTCCACAGACTCTTAGCACAACCCAACAAGCGGTTTAAAATTTTAGAAGACGACAGACCAGTGCAGACATTGAACTATCTTGACCCCTTGCCTCTAATACAGCAGCCTGGAGAAGGCCTGGGAGATGTTAGTGATCCTTATACTTTTGAAGATGGTGACATAAAATACAGTTTCACTGGCAATAAAAAATGCAAACTGGGGACTGAGAAAGATCCTCTGAAAAAGAATAAGGTACCATATCAGACCAGGGACATGTTGTTGTTGTTGCATTTATTATATTATAATAGCACCCTCAGTGCTGGCAAACATAGGAAGACACAGTGCCTTCCCCAAAGAGTGCACTAACAGGATATGTATTTGAGCACAAATTCAGTTCATACTTACAATGTATTTCTCTGTGAATAGGTATCAGTGTGACATGTCCGAGTTAGTGGTTACTGGCTTAATCCCTTCGATCCCATTTAAACTACGAAGATGTGTTTCATACTTGCATACCTTCGTTTTGGCCATCAGCAGAACCCAGAGTCAAACTAAGGAATAAAATCTTTCATTGTGTTATATTTCTGTAGTTCCAATTTATAGAGAAGAAGGAATTGGCTGCAATTTTTTTAGGTTCTTATCTGCAACAATTGACACATTCAGCTCACAACAGAGCATATCTCTCTAGCCTGAATTCATCTTTTTTGCCTTGAGTATGACTCATTCAGTCTTCTACTGCATTGCTTAGTAACATCAATGCTTTGTTGGTTTTGACATCTCCTCACACCCTTCCCTCCACATAAGAGAGATCCATTTGATCACCATTCTGGGCCATCTGCTTTTACACCTTTAGGATATTTCTCCTTCCCAGTGCCTCTCACTCCCTGTAGTGCTATCTCATTGTCTGGCAGTTCACTTCAGTTATTTGTTTCTCTAGGTAATTCCTCCACTGCAGTTCAAATTTGGGAAGCGTATGTTCTCAACAAATTAAGCAGTCTGCTTATCTATTTTGACTACTCAAATAAACTGATGTATGTAGATTGGAGCCTTTGTAAATGTGGAATATCGTTTCATGTTATTCTTGATATGCAAGATAAATTATGAATGTCCGTGTTCTCTTTTTATCCCTTTAAAGATTTCTTTGTGCTCATCAAGGTGAAGTCCTGAAAGCACTAAGTAAGATTGGGGACATAAAAGACAGTTATGGGGCAAGCTTTCTCTTTTACCTCTCATGCCCCTCAGTCATGGCTTCCAGCATGCCTATTATTCCAATTCTCGGACTGCCCATGTCAAATCGCACAGTGGGTTTGTGATTTGGCCATTGGCACTAGGATGAGACCAACAAGCTCCTTTTACCTCGTAATCAAAGTCAGGAATTGTATGGAAGTTTCCAGAGGGTGAGCTATACCTTGTTAGTTAACAAGCCCAGATATGGACAAAGATCTCTAAAGTGTTTGTACAAGATGTCTGTGAGAAACTTTTATAAATCTGATAAGGTGCTTTGGGAGCACAGCTTTAAATTTCAGAGAACTTCTCGCTGCCAAACTGAACAAAATAAGTTTTGCAAAAAGTAAAATTTAATAATATCATGTTGACATTTTTTGAAGTTCATTGTGAGCGATAGGGGTCTGAATTAATGTATGAAAGTAAATTAAATGGTAATTAGCAGCTGAACGTCTAACTAGTTTGTGTTAGGTGTAAGTAAGGGCAGTATTGATCTTGCTTTAAAACATTTTGTTAGAGTTTGCTGCTTCTTGGCTAATAATAAAAATAGAAAGCAGCAGTGGACTGGAAGTCTCATGTTTCATCCATTCTTTCTAATTTTTACTTTTGCCTGTGTTTCCCACTCTTTTTGCATTTAAATGATACATTTTTCTATGTGATGAAATTCTTTACGTGTAGTCAGAAGATGGAATAGGTACCAAGGAGATCCCCACAACAGGTCATTCCACACCGTTGCCTGATGGGAAAGATGCCATGTCTATTTTCAGTTCTGCTCCTAAAGCTGGTAAGTACAAGCTTGTGTGATCACTCTGTTAAAAAGAAAAGCTTCTTTTTTACCTAACAGATTAAATCTCAGATCAGAATTATATTCTGAAAGTTTTCATGTAACATGAAAAATATACCTGGCTATCTATTATGAGACAAACTAAAGAATAAAAACCAGCTGAAGAGTTAATATAATTTCATATTTAGTTTGGGTTTTTTTCTGTTCATTTTATAATAACACAAAACATTTTGGAATTTAGTAAAGTTGATTAGTATCTAATTTTATTATTTGATAGTTGACCTTCAGCATTTAACCTGAAATTTTAGTTGAAACACTAGAAGGCTATTTCTGAGGTCCATTTCAAAACATGAGAACTGGTCTGTAGTGATTCTTGCCTGTTTTTGAAATTATGAGTGATGACAAAGACAGTGGTTTTATGTCTTTTACATGCTCTCTGTTATTTCTTAAGCCTTTATTTCCATTGTTTTCCACAGATACCCGGCAGGATTGTGCTGCGGGCCGAGTTGGCTCTAGCAGCCTCACACGGGTGACAGATCTGGCTCCATCACTTCATGATTTAGATAACATCTTTGATAATTCTGATGAAGATGAGCTTGGCGTAAGTCTGTGCAGAGTTACACTGAGTAGCTTCGAGACAGGACTCCAGCAACCAAGGAATGATGCTGTTGGAAGCCAGGGAGGGAGCAATCATTGCATGGGTTTGAGCGAGGTGTTAGGTAGACAGATCTACATTTATGACCAGGTGGAGTTGAGAGCAACTGCAGAAGCTGTTTAACAATTGAGAATCTAGTCCTCTGTCTTGTTTGAGAAGCTCCCCAAAGGAGAAAATATAATCAATCACAATATATTTCAATAGTTCCCCAAAACAAGACTTTTTTCCATTCTTTGTGCAAAAGTGAAGTGGTTATAAGAAGAATAAGTTTACTATGTACATTATATTGTTATAGTAGATACAAGAAAAGGCAGCACTATACCAATTACTGGGAAAGTCAAGGTTCCAAAAAAGACAAAGCTTCGAATAAACACCAATTACTGCTTTGAAGCTTAATCAAATCCAGTTATGACACAGCTGATCCTAAAGTGACTGGAGGTAGATGAGGTAGTTTAAAAGGCCCATGCCCCCTTTCTGAAGGTCTTTTCAAATAGCACAAATTATTTACCACCTCCTTTTCTTATCTCACCCCTTTACTTCACCAATAAAGGACATAGTTGAGAATGCAGATAAAAATGATTGCTCTCTTTCCTGGCTGTTGGCATACCTTTTCTGGCATGTCACACTGGCATTTTCAGAAGCATTGCTTACAGAGATGCAGGTGTGTGCTGTGCAGAGATAAAACAGAAACAGTCTTCAAAAGCCATGCAAACTTTTGAAGTTAAAGGATCAGCTTCCTCAAATATTTAAAGCTTTGTTTCAGGCCTAGTTGGATATGAAAAGCTAGAGAATGGGTCCTTAACATTTATTTTAGTTGCTGTCTGCCACGTTTCTGCTGGAGGTTGCTAAGTGAAGTTAACTTTAATGAGTGCTGAGTTGCACTCATTTGTGTTACAGAATTACACGGGCTCACGCGCACTACACTTTCGCTACAGTAGCTGCTAAGCAAATCAATTATAGAAGGCTATGCTCTCAAATATAATCCAATATTTATGCCATCTTCCTTAAAGTTACACTGTTGGGTGATGTTGATGTAACATTTTACCTGCCTTAATATTGCTATATGTTGAGCAGTGTCCTGTGTGTGTCAGTCGAATGCACAGTATTCTGTGCTCTGCTGCAACAGAGACAGCACAAGATAACTAGAGGACTTCATTCCCAGTGCCTTTATTTTCCCTTATAGTAATCCAAATATGGATGCAAATAGAAGAGCGTTGTTAATGTCAAGTTGAGTGTATGATTGTATTTTTAGTATATGTTAAAGGCTCCTAGAATCTGTCTACTAAAGTTGAAAGAAAGGATTAAATAAAGTCAAATTTCAGAAAAAAATAAGTAGACAATGAAAAGCCCTTAACTATTGCCTTCTTAAGACTAGGTGATTTTCTGAATGTTTAAAATAATTAATTTTAATGTTTTTTATTCTGATTTCAATATATCATGTAAATACCTGTGTTTAGGCTGTATCTCCAGCTCTGCGGTCATCAAAAATGCCTCCTGCAGGAGCTGAGGAACGCCCTCTGGGGAAGGATGGAAGAACAGCAGTACCTTATCCACCAAGTAAGAGAGTGACCGCAGCCTTGTTCATAGCTGAAGTATCTCCATAACTACCATCTCCCCATTTCCATAAGAAGTTTGTAATATTGGTTTCAGGTTATTACCCAATACATTCCCGTTCTTCTGTAAGTACTAGAGGCTAATATTAAACCAAGGCAATGAATTGCCCCATAAGAAAATCTTTGTGTAAGTATTTCTAAACTTGGTCTACAGAGCTCTGCCTTTGGTTGTAAGGATTAAAGGAAGTTATGTATCTTCCTTTAGAAGTCATCCCTATCTTCTCAATTAATATTGACACTCAGTTAGTAGCTGCACCATTATCAAATCATTCAGATGTATATTTATATGTTTGCAGTGCTGTGATAGTCATATTGGTCCCAGAATATTAGAGAGATAAGGTGATATCTTTTAGTGGACCAATGCTTGTTGGCGAAAGAGACAAGCTTTCAGGCTTACACAGAGATCTTCTTTAGACTGGTCTTCAATAGACATTTAAAATAGGGGAAATGCTGCGTGTGCAGCTCAGGCCAGTATATCTTTATACTGTTTATTCAGAGCTGGATATTACATGTGAAATCAATGGGAGGAATTAACTATTGGCACTTGATATACTGAAAATGTGATATGGACATTAAAATCAGAATAGCTTTTTCATAAGGATTGTGCTAGCAACTACAGGAAAAGTAGTTTTCACTGCTGTGAGGTCTATAATGTTTTTGTGCTTCATTCATGTAAATAGCATCCCTTTTGAATTATTCTTTTGTGTGTGTGTGCATGGAGTGGGACGGAATAATTTTCGTGTGATACTAACAAACCAGATTGTGAACTACAAATTACTTGTCTTAAAAGAGAAAAAAATTGTCTAAGTGTGTGGCTACCTTAAGAGAAATCAAATTCCATTGCAAATCATTCTTTAATGCCTTCTCATTAACTTCAGCTGGTAATGAGAACAAATTGAGAGGAAAAACCACAGTGTCACAGAGATGAGTCAGAGAGTTTTATGGACCCATAAAAGCAGTGCTGATATACTCAAATGTAGAAGTATGAAGTATACAGAGATTGGATTTTGACAGCTTTAGTAGATCCATAGCTTTCTAAAATATGCAAAGCTTTCTCAAGCATGACACATATGAAAATGAGTAATGCCTGACAGCCAGTTGCGGTAGTTTTTCTTTTTAATTAAACATTTTGGGATTTTTTTAATGTATCTGCACTGCAGAATTTTGCAAAGTGGAACTAAAAGATATAAGAAAATGGCATAATACAGAGCAGTACGGAATAGGTTAAATGGATACACTGTACCCCTTGTGCTTTCCCCTCTTAATCCTCTCTCTGTTTCCCTGTAACACTAGCTAGTGATGCATGACAACATCTGTGAGAGACTGAAATGCCTGATACATCATCGCAAAGCCCTACTGACTAAATGTCATTCTAGCACCACTGCTCACCAAATGATGCTAAAGCACTCCTCTCTTCTTCCATTGCTTGAAAAGCAGAGGGATCAGCTGATCCAAATCAAACCCATAGAAAGATTTCACTATTTAGTAGCAATTTTAAATCAAACATAACTGTCATCTTTGCACTGCACAAAATGTATAATAGCTATGGAGTACAAATTTAAGGAATATATCCTGTCAAATAGGTCTGGAGATTTGTAGTGCTTTACTGGACAAAAAAAGGCGTGGAAATGAAATGAAGCATTTAGTCTGTCAGAAACACTGGTTCAGTTATATGGGTTTGTGTAGAGGAAGGTGATATGGGAATTTATTATTATATGATCTCAGTATTTTTAACAATGAATTAATCAGATTGCAACATTACATTAAAAGGATATCTGAGCTACTTAACATTTAAAAAGCAGTACATTCTGACTTTTATGAAAAATAAATCCATTATGGCAGGAAATGGAAAGAAGGCAATGGGGAAAAGTGTAATAGTTTACAGTGATTTCCATTTGGGTTTATACATTTCACTTTATTAAGCATTTCAGTATTTTTTCTCACTTAAAATTAATGGGAAATATAGGATGAATTATTACAATGTGTTAATTTATTTAGAGATAATTAAATCCTATATGATTTTTCCTGCCTTGGTGGCTGTGGTGCAAAATGCATATTGCAGCATCCTCTGGGACTTGCCTGTTATTTTTTTAGTTGCCTTGAGGCAGAATTTCTAATCAAGATGTTCCAAGATGGCACTAGCAATAGTCTCAGATCTGTTTTCATTGGATTAAGACAACATGGACCAAAATGGGTTTACATAATGTTAGTCAGTGGAAAACTTTTCCGCACTTGGTCAGAAGTTTAGCTTTTTTGATTTTAGGATTTTGTGTCATGAAACACTAGAAAGGAAAGAAAAATATTCTGGCTTGCACTTAGTTATTAACAGTAAGTGTGATCAAACTGTGTTCTTTAATCTATTTTCTTAAAGCTTTCTTTATTATTAACACAGCATATTTGAATATTGAACATGCTCAAATGTATGTGTTTCAATTGAACAATAAACTTGAAAAATGTCCATAGGATATTGTACTCTGTATAAATTATATTAATGGAGTTAGTCTAGATTTACACTGGTGTGGAAGCAGGGGAGGATCTGCAGTCTATTTGCTTGATTTTAACGAATGAAATAGTCCATTTCTTTATGAGGTCTCATTGAAGAGTTATGCAGAATTTATTTTTTAATGGTTAACAGTAGGTTATTTTGTGATGCTTAGCTGTGGCAGATCTACAAAGGATGTTCCCAACACCCCCTTCCTTGGAGCAACACCCTGCCTTTTCCCCAGTGATGAACTATAAAGATGGAATAAGTTCAGAGACTGTGACAGCATTGGGGATGATGGAAAGTCCTATGGTCAACATGGTTCCCACACAGCTCACAGAATTTAAAATGGAGGTGGAAGATGGATTAGGGAGCCCTAAACCTGAAGAAATCAAGGTAATACACCAAAGATACCATTAGTGTTACTTCATCTGTGTGAGATTTTTTCTAAAATAAAACACATACAAATAGGCTGCCATAGAGTTGGCTGGAAAATTGCTTGCACAATTTTGAACTAGATTCATATAAAGCAGAAGTCCCAAAACTTTTGACCCTCTTTCCCTCCCGCCACTCCTGTCCCCGCCTTCCACCTGAGCTGGGGCCAGGAGTGGTGATGCAGGGGTGAAGGAGGGGGCTGAGACTAGAGCCACAGCTGGGGATGGGCCTGGGGCCAGGAGTGGAGCTGAGGCTGGGGACGGGAGCGGGAGCGGAGCCACAGCCAGGCTGTGGTGGATGCTGGCAGCCGGCCCATGGCCAGATGTGGCTCCGCTCCCGGCTTTGCCCCCAGCCTCAGCCCCGGACTGGGAGCAGAGCCATAGCCAACAGCTGAGGCTAGGGCTGGCGTGGGGCTGAGACCGGGGTCACGCTGCGGCTGGGGATAGGGCCAGGCATGGGAACGGGAGCCAGGGATGCGGCTGGGAGTGGAACTGGAGCAGAGCGGGGATGGGCAGGGTGGGACACTTTGGGGACCTCTGATATAAAGGGATTGGTAATCTTACAGTGAAAACAATACCTTTTTATTGGACAAGGTTGCAGTTATTTAATGTGAGCAGACAAATTGCACAAAAATAGATGTATTAGTTACTTTATTGACTTTAATGTTTTTGAGGCACTCTTCTCAAAATAAGAACCCATGATAGCTGTTTGTTGTCTGTGTGAAATGAGTTTTGTTTCAGGCTAATTCTTAGTGGACATCTGTCCACTCCACAGAAAACTCTGTTGTGGTTGCCACTAATTGGTACCTGTTTGTTTGCCAAAGGTTTTCTGTAGCAGCCATCACTGCAAAGTTTATGCACTGAAACTTGGTTAGCAGTCTCAAAAGAGAAAACCAGGATGGAATTGGCTAATTCCACTCCTAGCCCCGCAAAGGTTGTGTCCCTATTGGTAAGGGTTAAGAATCACTGTTCTGCTAGTTTGTGGGGTGAACTTGTTTTGCTGCTTCCTATGTTGTATTTTTTTCATAGTTACATAGTATTTAAGTCCAGAAGGAACCATCTAGTCTGAACTCCTGAATAACACAGGCCATAGAATTTCACTATTACCTCTTGACAAAGCCCAGTAACTTGGGTTTGACTAAAGAATACTGTCCAAAAAGGCATCATCCAGTCTTGACTTGAAGACCTCAAGAGATGGAAAATTCACCATTTCCCGTGGTTAATCACCCTCACTGTTAAAATCGTGCCTTAGTTCTCATATGAATTTGTCTGGCTTTAACTTCCAGTCTCTGGTTCTTGTTATGCCTTTCTCTGCTAGATTTAAGAGCTAGGTATTTTTCACCCCATAAAGGTACTTCTGCACAGTGATCAAGTCACTTCTTATTCTTCTTTGCAATAAACTGAACAGATTGAGCTCCTTCAGTCCACTGTAAAGCACTCCAGCCCTCAAATAATCTTTATGGCTCTTCCTGTACCGTCTCCAGTATTTCAGCATATTTTTTAAAATGTGGCACCAGAACTGGAGTGTTCCAATATCAATCTTGCAAGGCTATATACAGAGATAAAATCCCCTCTTTATACATGTAAGGATTATTAGTCTGGTTTGGCACAGCATCACACTGGGAGCTCATGTTGAATTATTTGTCCCCTATGACTCTTAAATTTTATTTCAGAATCACTGCTTTCCAGGATACAATCCCCTGTCTGAAGGTCTGGCCTGTATTCTTTGTTCCTTGATGCATGACCTTGTATTTGGCTACATTAAAACGCATTTGTTTGAACAGGGGGCCCAGGTGATCCAATTCGCTTCATATGATTTCCCTTTCCTCATCATTACGTACCACTCTGGCAATGTTTGTGTCATCTCGAAATGTTATTAATAGTGGATTTATATTTACTTGCACATCACTGATAGAAATATTTGCGATGGACAAGAAGTGACTATGTATTAATCTGTTAATACTATTATGTAAGTTGTAAGTGACCTTGTCAGTAAAGAAAAGTTACTGTATATCTATGATGAGTTAGTAGAATTTCTTGTATGATTGTATTGATCTAACTTAATAGGGGGCTGTGGGAGGAGCAAACAGTAAAGTGACAGAATGGCTTCTCAGATAAGAATACCCACGCACACTCTTGAAAGACAGTAGGACAAGCTGTTGTCTTCAAGGAACCTGGCTCCATTGAGTAGCAAATCTTGTTTTGCCAGAGTTGGGAGTTAACAGATGAAAAGGCTGCAAACAGTTAAAAAGTTACTTGATTTTTGACAGGGAGGGAGTCTACAGAAGAGTCTGTAGACCTACCAGAGTCCTCACGTGAAAAATGGTTATATGCATAACTAGTTCTGCCAGGTGTTTAATCTTTATCCACATGGGGACTTTGCCTCAAGGAGGCAGGTTGGTCACTGTTTACCCTGTTATTGCTCCCAAAGAAGAGGAGAGACCTGCAGATATTGGCTATAAATCAGACCTACTGAAATCACAGTTAGTACCAGGGGACTGCAATCCAGGGCCTAATTTGAAAGTGGGAGAGTTGCATGTTTCCACCTGGAGACAGGTGACAGCTAAAGACCTGAGATAGGAGTGGAAAGCACTCAACAAGAGCAGGAGAGGTCAGAGGTGCAGTTGATCTGGTAACTGTGACAATATTAAGTAGCATATTTGTTTTTGGCTAAATAGAGGGCTTCAATCTCCAGGGTTATTAATTCTCTGTCACTAGCAGTAAATTCATACTAGAGAGGATCTTAAGTTAATTAAGGACATTTTTAAAAAACCCTGCTGCTGCATAATTTATTTATTTGAAGAAACTCAATTTCCATAATGAAATAACTGTGATAGTAAATTACCTGTTTATTGAACATACCCTCCCCCAACAACAGCAGCAAAATTGTGTAAAAGAAAACCCAACAGAATTACTTGGCAACTGTTGCTAGAATAACATAAGATAAAAATGGGCAGTCTGTCTCTGAGAGTTGCTCCCCATTGCCCAGTCACAACTGCATGAACTTTTTGCAGAGTACATAATGTAGGCCCAAGGCCAGTTCTGGCAAGTACTTAAGTATATGCTTAAGTCTCAGTGAAGACAATGGGACTTAAGAACATGCTTAAAGTTACGCAAATGCTACTGCTTTATTGAACAGAAATATACATAAGCACATACTTAACTGCTTTCCTTTATGGCCAGGGATGGTGCTTCTCAGTAAAATCAGCCATTTACCTTAAACAGGTAACGTTTATTTGCTTTTTAACCTAGTTTACAGGCTTTCAACCAGATTGAATTTAATTCCACTCTCAAAGAAGTGTAGAAGAGTAGCAGTCTTTTTTTTCTTTCCCTTTTTCCAATCTGAAGACCAAAATTGTAATTGAGGGAACAACCTGGTAAGAATTTTACAAAAGAGATAGAAGAATGCCCAGTCTCAGGGGAAAAAGGAGAAAGCAAAAATAGGACTGCTATTAACTCAGAGCTAAGATGGCCTCTCACATTGGAAAAAAAATTGCACTGATGCTGCCACTAGTTGAGCTGTCTTGATAGTAGCACCAGCAGGAGCCATACTGCAGGCTCCAATGGGTTCTGGAGACATTGCCCCATGCCAATTAAAGATCAGCTTCTAACTTTAGGTTTAATTGCTATGGTGATAAAAACCTTGGAAACTGCTGCAGCAGTTTTGTCTACACTAAGACTCCTCTACTGGTGTTCTCCCCAGGGCAACTAAAATAGTGGATTTTTTTTAATTTCCTAATGAAAAAATTATCTTAGTAAACCCATGAACTCTCTAGGGAGCTGATCTCCAGGTAGCCAGACCTTTTACCATAGGCAATCCTTCTGACACTCCCAGAGGTCACTTCCCCTCCTGTTCCTAAACAGCATTCATTACCAACAGGCAATAGCAAGGAGAAGGGAAAAATAGGATGCCCGGCTTTGTACATAGCCCCTGCTTTCAGAGAATTCTTAATAGACAGTAAATTGCCAAAGAAACTTGCCCTTGGCCTAATCTAAACACATGCTTTTTGGGAGTGAATTGCTCTTTCCAGCATACAGTATCACTTTGCCTGACTTAATGGGAAAAACAAATACTGCCCTAGCCTGATGGGACTCGTTCCCTCGCAGTGTGGGTATAATAAAAAAGACATGTTTGTACTAGTTGTCCATGTTCTACTAATGTATAATTATACAGTTTCCAATCTCTCTCTCTCTCTGTCTTACTTTTCTATCAGTTTTAGCAGCATTTTAGAAACTGAAAAGACATATTTCAGTATACTGGTTATTAATTAGGTGTGCTGCATACAAATAATGAAAAAGCCATTTCTTCCAGTTGTCACAGACCTTATTTGTTTTTAACTCCACTTCAAATATTTTCCTGTATGTCAAAACAAAATTATTTAATCTTTGGACAGGAAGGAAATCTGGGTCAAGATCATAGTCTGATGAGCTAAAAGAGAGATTAGAAAAAATATATATTTTAGAGACTCACTCATACTGAAGATATTTTAGATATCTCTAACAAAGATTTAAAGAGTATTGAAACATATATATAATTGTGCGTAGAGTTCTGCATTTGAGCAGCTGCTGCTCATACACGTTAATAGAAATCTAGCACCTAACCCCACTGTAACTCATTTTTACAAAAATGCAAGTAGGTTTCTTGTGCTGAGTTTTGAGTGCCAAAGGTAGGAATCCTGTTATGCTTTATCTTCTGAAACTTTAAGGAAGCACTGGGAAGGGAAGCAAAAGGACACGGAGAAATCTATGGCTGGCAGAGTTAAGGAAAGTAAGTAGGACTGTTTTCAGTACATGAGGTACACAGAAAATCCTAACAATAGTAGTGGTCCATGACTAGATGGAAATGGTAGAATTATCAATAATCAGAGAAAAGCAGAAGTGTTCAATAAATACTTCTGTTCTGTATTTGGGGGAAAATGGTTAATGTACTCATATCATATAATGACGATAATTCCACTTGTATGTCAGGAGGATGTTAAACAATAGCTAGTAAAGTTACAGTTTAAAATCAGCAGATGCAGATAACTTGCATCCAAGAGTTTTAACAGAGAAGGTAGAAGAGCTTATTGATTTTCAATAAGTCTTGGAACACTGGAGAAGTTCCAGAAGACAGGAAGAAAGCTAATGTTATGCCAATATTTTAAAGGGTAAAGAGGATGGCCCAAATAATTATAGGCCTGTCAGTCTAACATTGATTCAGGCAAGATAATGGAGCATGTGATATGGGATTCGATTAATAAAGAATTAATTGAGGGTAATATAATTAGTGACAGTCAATGTGGGTTTATGGAAAATAGATCCCATGAAACTAACTTGATATCTTTTTGGGGGGTGAATTAAAAATTTGATAAAGATAATAATGTTGGTATCATATACCTAGATTTCTGTTGAGCATTTTACTTGGTGCTGCATGACATTTTGATAATTCTATTTTGTTATAATTTTTTTAACATGGCACATGTTAAATGGATTAAAAGTTAACTAACTAATAGGTCTCAAAATGTTGTTAATAGGGAATCATCATCAAGCAGGTGTGTTTCTAGTGGGGTCCTGCATGAAATAGTTCTTGGCTTTACACTATATAATATTTTTATCAATGGAAGAAAACACAAAATAATTACGGTTAAAGTCTGAAGATGATACAAAAGTTGGGGGAGTTATAAACAGTGAAGAGGACAGGGCGCTGATACAGAGCAATCTGGATCACTTGGTAAGCTGGGCACAAGCAAACACTACCCGTTTTAATACAGCTATATGTAAAAGCATACACATTGGAATAAAGAATGTGGGCCATACTTATAGGATGGAGGAGTCTATACTGGGAAGCAGTAACTCCGAAAAAGATTTGGGGGTTGTGGTGGATAAACAGCTGAACTTGAACTCCCAGTGCAATGCTGTGGGAGTTCAGCTAATGTGATCCTTGAATGCATAACAGTGGAATATTGAATAGGAGGAGGAATGTTATTTTACACTCTGTATTTGGCACTGATGCAGCTTTTGCTGGAATAGTATGTACAGTTCTGGTGTCCAGAATTCAAGAAGGATGTTTAATAAACTGAGGAGTGGTCAAAGAGCCACAAGAATGATTGAAGTATTTGAAAACCTGCCTTATCGTGATAGATACAAAGAGCTCAGTCTATTTATCATAACACAGAGAAGGTTAAGGGATGACTTGAATACAGTCTATAAGTATTTATATGGGGAACAAATGTTTGATAATAGGCTGTTCAGTCTAGCAGAGAAAGGTATAACAATTCAATGGCTGGAAGTTGAAGCTAGACAAATTTGGACTGGAAATAAAGCAATACACTTTTAACAGTGACAGGAATTCACCACTGGAACAATTTACCAAGGGTTGTGGTGGATTTCTCCATCACTGGCACGTTTCAGATGAAGACTGGATGTTCTTTCTAAAAGATCTGTCCTAGGAATTAGTTTGGGGAAGTTTTCTGGCTTGTGTTGTACAGGACATCAGACTAGATTATCACAGTGGCCCTTCTGGCCTTGGAATCTATGAGGATGCTGGGACTGTGGTAAGACATTAAAAACTAAGTTTTTTCTAGAATTTCTACTATATAGACTGCAGTAGTTCCCCCCCAGATGCTAGATGTTTTCCAATCACAGAGTAAGAGGAAGACAGACTCTGTCTCAAGAAGATCTGGAATAACTGGCTGAAGTCCTAATTATTGTTCCCCTTAACCAAACACAACAGAAGTGTAATGGTTGCTAGTGAGCCCAAGGCGGCTGTACTATGGATGGTGCCAGTGTTTAATGGTTACTCTGTTCACCATTATTATTATTATTTGGATTATGATAGCGCCCAGGATGTGGTGTTGACTTTCTAACCATGTAGTATAAAGTTCTTTCTTAGAGCAGTCACAATCTGCTCTAGCAGCCTAATCTTTTTACACTCATTACAGTTCTGTTGTGTGTGTATGTGTAATTTAGGTTCTGAGCCAAATCCCCTTGTAGTCTGTGGGATCAGTCCCTAAATGTTCATAAAGTGAGTAGGTATTTCATTATGAGAAAAAGTGCAGTTATATGTGCTTCAAATTAGTATAATTAATTTTCCCTAAAAAATATATTTTAATATAAAGATTGACTTTTCTATGTAGCTGTAAGTACTAAAATCACTTTGGTTTTACAGGATTTTTCGTACGTGCACAAAGTTCCATCGTTTCAACCTTTTGTGGGCTCTTCTATGTTTGCTCCATTGAAGATACTGCCAAGCCAGTGCCTGCTACCTCTGAAGATACCGGATGCCTGCATGTTCAGGCCTTCTTGGGCGATTCCTCCTAAAATTGAACAACTTCCCATGCCACCTGCAGCCACTTTCATTAGAGATGGCTACAAGTAAGTATAAGCATTGCAACAGACGATGACATTCATTATGCGCAGATCCAGATATGTAATAAATGGACACTCAGTGTGCTGGTGGTTTTTCCTCTTTTTAAGCCATATGATAAAATTAGGAGCAAGCCTAATTACGGAATTATTTTAAACCTGCTTAAACTTTCATTGCTTTGTAAAGTCAGAAACATTTTTGATAGCTGAAGCAGGAATAAATGACATTTGAGTTGATCAATTTTAAATAATTATCCAGGCAAAAACATTGTAATTCAACATAAAGTAGAAATGTTAAAGAAGAAGGCTCATGCAGTTAATCTCCAGGTATTAGATTTAATGATGGATTTTAAGGGTGGCTATTTAGTCATTACTTTACCTTCTTTGCTGGAGGAAATGGTAGATGTCAAATGTGATTTGCCTTTTAATTGTAAAAAGGCATATCATCTACTTCTCTCTTGAGTTTTAGTTAACATCAAAGTAGGAGGCAGACAAAAAAGTTGCATACTTGTAATGGCTGTGTGCTGTGTGAGTAGTAGAGAGAAAATATCTGCCTGTATGAAATATAAACGAAAGTAATATTTGACAGGGAAGGTACTCATGTTCATTTATACTGCAAAGGAAATACCATGTCATTGAATGAGATGTAAACTTTAGGAGACTGTTTATAAAATTGAAATTGCATAGTGCTTTCCAGTGAAACTATGATAAATGGTAGATGGAAAGAAGTACTTACCTTCGGATTTTGATAAAACAAAAATGTGTCCTCCAATCCATCTGCAGTGCATGATTTAGAAGATCAAAATGTTAGTTCTGATGGTTACTTTGAGCTGACATTGAACTCCTATCTTCAGGATTTTTAATACTTCAATTGTTCTTGGTAGTTACTCCCTTTAATTTATTCAGCTCATTGAAATATATGTATCCGAATTCTGCTAGTGTATGTGGTTGTTTTTTGTAAAGTTCCTTTTAAAATAAAAAAATCAAATAAAAGGGAGGTGGGGAGGGAGTACCTATGGATACCCAACTAGTCAGCTGAGGATCTGGCCCTTGTCTCATGGAATAGAATGGATCTTGAAGTAGTGGACCATTGCATCATTGATAGTGGTAAAGCTTGTATGTTTAATTTATTTGTGCTCCAAAGACACGCTCTTCAATACTCACTTTTGTACCTCAGTCGCTGTGGTTACATTCACTCCTGTGCAGATGGCCAACATAAATGATATACATCTGCTGATGGCTGAGTGTGACTTACGTGGTGTGTAGGCCTCTGATGTCCCTTTGTACAGGGATGAATTTCACCCCGTCTTAGTTTTGTGGGAGGACACAACTCTTCTTTGGGATCCTCTTGTTTCTTCTGAATCGTTCACATAAGTTGTCAGTTTAATGTTCTCGGTGATTCCTAGTCCTATATATTCTGAAAATGCTGTGCTTCTCTCCACTATAAGGTGTAGTGGCACTGTGCCCCAGCTGCAAGTTTGCCATTAAATTAAGTTAAATGAGAAATTTGCATTCCCAGCATATTTTTCAAAAGTTATCACTGTTTATGGAAGAAATCCATTGCTGTAGATCTTGAAACCTAGCAAGAATGTAAGCCATTTAATACATAAAACCTCGCAAAAGCTATAATTTATATAGTAGAAGAGTCTCCTGCTACAGTGAATGTATTTATAGAGGAAGTGACTTGCATCTTTAAATCAATCCTTAAATCCTTGAAATCAGGCCTTCTTCAGCTCCAAAGGATCTTCACTGCTCTCAAAAGAAGTGCAAAAAAGAAATTACAAACCTTCAGTACCACCTAAGGAGCAAATGACTTCTCAGGTTTTCTCTAATAGTAACAGCTTCTAATAGTAACCAGGACTGAGCTGATTGTTAATTGCAGGTATTTGTTGAAAAAAATCTTTTATTTTCTGTGTAATCCAATTAGAGTGAAGATAATTACTGCACCCTGATTACTGCAGGTTTTTAGTAACGTGGTGATTGCCAATCAAGATTTCTAGGTCACGCTTTGTCATTTGTCTAAGATATTCACTCTGCCTCAGATTCACAACTCTTATCAACCTTTGTCCATTTTTTCCTAGCTTTGACTTGGGCATAGGTCAGTTAAAGATAACAAAATGATTCTAAAGGATCAGGTCTTTACTACAGTTTCTTTTCAAGTTGATAGTGAAATGTGATCCTTAAAATAATATTCCTTTTAAAATAACACATAAAACACACAGTAAGAACACACAGATGTAAAAAATCCATATGTTTCCGCTCCTTCATCAAGAGACTGGTTGTGTTCTTATGTTTTATGTGCTGCCCTTAAGGAATACATTTCAAGAAGAATGTTTCATTAGCTCTTGGGAAGAGAAATCTTACAAAGACCTTATTTGTTTTGAACAGTTATGTTGTCCTTAATATGAAGCCTAATGACAAAATTATCTGTTTCTTACTGTAATATGTCACTCCAAAGAAAAGAGATCTCTTATGGGGATATATGACCACATTCTGGTCCCTGAAATTAAGCAGATAATGGCAAAACTGTTACTAATAAGGAGTGTGATGACAAATGCTGACCTAGAAATACCACCTTCAGCTCATGTGGACCAGGAGTCTGTAATAGCAAGTGTTATTTTTGTGCTGTAAGCTATGTAGGGCTAGATAAAGGCTGCCTTTATTGTATGTGAAACACTTTTGTCAGCTGGGTAGCACCAAGGAAACATTACAATTTAACCAAGAAGAATCAGATAAATTATTTGTATCAAGGAGTGCTGAAGTTAATGATTTACTACAGACATTTTAAAACATATAGACAGTAAAGCTAATTATTTCTAAATGGAGTTTACAATGCTGTACAACTATATGAAATTTCATGTCCCTAATTTTTACACTTTGGACCGTAGATTTCTTTAGAGACAGTTGCATGGTGAACACACTGAAATAATTCCTCCACCCCTGCAAAGTACTGAAAATATTGAAGTCACATCAATTATTTAATTTCAGGTCATTCTAAATAAGCAACTGAGATTTCAGGTCATAACAGACTTTTAGCTTGTAATCTTTAAAACAGCATGAGGGGATGTTTTCTGTTTTTGTTTTGTTTTGTTTTTTCCTTTTTACTACACTCTCGGCGACTCTTAGCTATGTTTGCTGATGACGCCTTGAAAGATTAGACAGAAAGAAGAGAGACTCTTGGATATAATGATATGAGAGGAATGTTTGAAGGTGCTGTCCCTTTATTGCGGTCATTATATAGCTACTGCATCTGAGTCCTGTCTACAGTGAACCTTTTGATTATTCATCATCTTCCTGTATTTTTTTGCAGCAATGTGCCTAGTGTTGGGAGCCTCGCAGATCAAGACTATCTTCAGATGAACACTCCCCAAATGAATACACCAGTGACATTAAACAGTGCTGCCCCTGCCAGCAACAGTGGGGCAGGAGTACTGCCATCCCCAGCAACTCCCCGCTTCTCCGTCCCTACACCACGCACACCCAGAACCCCAAGGACTCCTAGAGGCGGGGGCACTGCCAGCGGGCAAGGATCTGTAAAATATGACAGCACAGACCAAGGTTCACCAGCTTCTACCCCTTCTACGACACGACCACTTAATTCTGTGGAGCCACCCACTGTCCAGCCAATCCCAGAAGCCCACAGCCTGTATGTCACCCTGATTCTTTCAGACTCCGTGCTGAACATCTTTAAAGATCGCAACTTTGATAGCTGTTGTATATGTGCGTGTAACATGAATATTAAAGGTGCAGATGTAGGGCTGTACATCCCAGATTCATCTAATGAGGACCAGTACCGCTGCACGTGTGGATTTAGTGCAATTATGAACCGCAAACTAGGTTACAACTCTGGGCTTTTTATTGAGGATGAATTGGATATTTTTGGCAAGACCTCAGATATTGGCCAGGCTGCAGAGAGGAGGTTGATGATGTGTCAGACCACTTCACTTCCTCAGATGGGAGAGGGAGCCAGGAGGGGCCAGGAACCCCCTATGAGCCTCCTCCTCCTTCTCCAGAATCAGCACACACAGCCTTTCACCTCTCTGAGCTGCTTGGACTACATGTCCTCCAATAACCGGCAGACACTTCCCTTTATGAACTGGAGTTATGACAGAGTGCAAGCAGATAGTAATGATTCCTGGATAGAGTGCTTCAATGCCCTGGAGCAAGGAAGGCAGTATGTGGATAACGCCACTGGTGGAAAAGTGGATGATGCCCTAGTAAGAAGTGCTACTGTACACTCTTGGCCTCACAGCAATGGTATGGTTCACAGAAAAGGGTTTGGTTTTCTTTTGTTCAAAAAACTTAGTTACCTTTGCAATTTAACTTTAAACTTCTCAGTGCAAGACAGTATCATTTAAACTTTATGGGGGAAAATGCACTCTTGAGGAACAGGAGTAGGTAAGTAATTTGGAGAGCTTTCTAAAACCAAAGGTAGAATACTGGTAAATTTCCTTCTTCCTTCCAGCATGCTGTAGGGCTTTTCAGTGTCACAAATTCACAGCAATTCTGTAGGTTTTTTTGTTTTGTTTTGTTTTTTGGGGTGAGGGTCAAACTTTGTTTTAGCTTTCTTTGGTGAGACTGTGGCACATCTTTTTGGAATATAAGTATGCAATCATCAGAAGGGGGCTGCTCTTTGTAAAACAACGCCAACTAGAAATAATGTAAATTTGTAAGTGAAATGTGTTTATTTACAGTTCTTTATGGGCTTGACTTAAAGAACAATATTTTTTAGCCTTTAAGCAGCTTAAAACCTTTAAACAAACTTATAGCAAATCACTACAGTCTAGATAACATTTTGCAAAAGGATATTTTGAAATGAACTTGAGAGAAAGCTTAGTCTAACGATGTTGTTTAATAAAGAAGCAGTTTAAATTCTATTTTACTAATTACAGAGGAGCACAGGCTATACAGGCACCATGAGAGGCAAGATAAAGGAATCACAGCCCAAAAAAAATTATGCCCCCTTCTCCTAACCAGAAATATGATTCATATCTCTTTGTCATTTGTAGTACTGGATATCAGCATGCTGTCCTCCCAGGATGTGGTGCGCATGCTACTGTCCCTACAGCCCTTTCTCCAAGATGCCATCCAGAAGAAGCGGACAGGCAGGACCTGGGAGAATATCCAACATGTGCAGGGTCCCCTCACCTGGCAGCAGTTCCATAAGATGGCAGGACGGGGAACATATGGTAGAGTTTTTTGTGGAACAGCAGTATTCAGATGAAAGCTGTGTTTCCTTATACATGGGCATTTAAATGTGTTCTTTGAGGGAAAGTGCATAAGAACAAAAGTCTCCTCAGACAGCTTTTTACTGTGTTTAATGTTTAAAGGATATTCTTGAGTAATGCAGTGGGGGTTCTACCTTCCAAGATGACTGACATTGGAGAGGGGCTTGAACATCTCAAAAGCTTTGGTGAGGTTCAAAATCCCTATATGGATTTGATTTTGGTTTGAACCCATAGCTAGTACAATGAATAACATGAAGCATAGAAACTGTTAAATAAAATTAGAGCCCTAGTTATAAGATTTTAAATATGTTTTAAAATGTCATATTGCTGATATGTTTGGAAAAACACCTCCTGGTTGCACGTGAGACTTTTAATTGGAAATATATTTGACAGAATATATACTAAGCGAGAACAAACTAATGACTGATCTTTAAACATCATTTTTACTCTTCATGCATTTTTCCTGCATTTTATGTGAAATTCCCTACTGATCTGTCTTTTTACAGTCTTATTCTGTTTTGCCACAGTGCCTCAATTCTCTACTTTCCCTGCTCTGACACTTGACATAATGCTGATTTCCCTTTTGGCTATCGCAGGCTGCAGTAACTATCATCACATTCCAGTGCCACTCTGCCATATGACAAGTACCTTCAGCCTTTTTTCAACATTTGTAACTATAGTGTAGCATTGAACAGTCAGGATTTGCCAACAGTTAGTTACCACACATTGTAACTGAAATGACCACATTTTCCCATATGCATTATAACAGTAGATATCTGTGATAATGGTTGGTGAATGCTGACTTTTCCATCATTTATATTTCTTTGGAAATTGCCAGGGTATATTTGGGCTCACATTCTCCAAGAAACAGCAGGCTACACTAGCATTTCTTTTAATCCCTAACAACCTGCTTGTGTGAGATCTCAGATTTGTTATGATAATCCTCTCATTTGTGATGGTGACTATTTTGGGGTTGTGTTTTTTCAATTTGTATTAACTCCAGCCACTTTGCTTAGAAATCACAACTTTAATTTCCCACTTTGGGAGCTATGGTTTTCTTCAGTTGGTCATTTTGCACAACCAGCAAGAGCTAAAGCAAGAAACGTTAATTTAGTTTCCATGAATTCATGTCATCACTTTTCTGTAGGTTGAAAGGACATATGTGAAATGTGGTTATATCATCATTTAGGCAGAGTGAAACCACTCCTTTACAAGACCACAAGTTCAGTCCTCAAGAAGGCCCTGAAATTCTGGCAGAATGTGTACTTACAGTACACTAGAAGATATTTTATTGCAATCTTTTTGGGGAATTATAGTAGTGATGCTTGGATTGGCTTCTTCTGCTTTGACTGACTGACCTCTGATTTTATGGCACTTCATAAGCATGGTATAAATCTTTCTGCCCTGTAATTAAGTACCGTTACCTGAGGAAAATGACTGTGGAAGGAAGGACATTGTTAATATGCATTGTGGCTGTATCCTGCCTGCTCAGAGGAGGTTCAGGCTTTCTGAAAACTCTCAATGACAAGAGATGACTGATTTACAACATTTGGCTAGAAAGAGCTCATTTGCTATTGTACCTGACAGTTCTGTAATACCCTCTTCTTTTCTTATCAGGTTCTGAGGAGTCTCCTGAGCCTCTTCCAATCCCCACTTTACTGGTGGGTTATGACAAGGACTTCCTGACAATCTCTCCATTCTCCTTGCCGTTCTGGGAGAGGCTGTTGCTAGACCCATATGGGGGCCATCGGGATGTCGCTTATATTGTGCTGTGTCCAGAAAATGAGGCCTTGCTCGACGGAGCCAAAACTTTCTTCAGGGACTTGAGTGCTGTATATGAGGTAGGAAAGAGGGACTGTTATGAATTGTTCAGTCAGAATTGTCGTCCCTGTTTTCGCACCATGTTCACAGTTGAGTTAAGTTCATGTTCTTTCCTTCATAAGCTCTCTTAAATTGTTTAAAAGTTAAGTGTTTTAAATAGCAATTTGTTATAGTTTTTTCTTCAGTTTAGGAGGACTTTCTCCACTTTTAGAGTACGGGAGAAATATCATCTAATAGAGCTGCACTTATTCTTTTGCATATTAGTGCTGTTTAAGACCAAATTCAGCCCTAAGATACAGCTCTTACCCGCAGCTGCTGTTTAAGTCGAAGGAAACAAGGCATATGCAGCTGAAGGCTGAAAATAGCTGAGCAGTAGGAACTGTCTAATAGTAAGATGCCCTAAAACGCAGACGTACAAGGAGACATTAGAGATATAATACCTCTGAAATATAGGAAAATCTGAAAAGTAGGACTTTCCGTAAAATGTATCCAGGAACCTCCTGCATAGGCAAGCAGTAACTTCTCACGCGTCTGGTAGCAAAGTGAGACGACTAAACTTTTTCCACTCTGTGGCAATGAAGGGAGAGTAGCCAGACCAGAGTGGGAGGAGTAAAGGATGACTCATGCTAAATGACATGTTCCTCAATCAAAGCAGCAGAGCTTTTCCACTGTATTTAAGACTGATTCATTCTCTTGTACACACTTTGATCCTCATCAGGAGTGATATGAGTACAGTTGTGGTCTGTGAACCAGTGGCAGCAATATAACTAAGCCCAGTTTGCAGATAGAGGATCTTGTTGCCGCACAGGTACAAAGGCCCTATGAATAGGATTTCCAAAAGCACTCAGCATTGGCCTAACCGAGTGGTTAGCAACCTATGGCATGCGTGCCAAAAGCGGCACGTGAGCTGATTTTGAGTGGCACTCACACTGCCCGGGTCCTGGCCACTGGCCTTGGGGCTCTGCTGCCGGCCGGGGGTCCTACCGCCGGCCCCCGCAACCCAGGGTCCCATCCTTTCTTGACGAAGCAGACAGGACTTATTGATCAAAAAAGCACTAGCAGGTTATGAGAAGCAAAGCTGTATTTTTAAATGCTTAAGTGTAAGTAAAAATCAAGCCAAAGAAAGGAAGTTACAAGATTGCACAGTGCATTGCAAAAAACGGAAAGCAGTCTACGGATGGGAAATATATAAAAAGTTTTTCTCAGCAGTCTGGAAGTTTTGTTCAATGATTTGCCAAATAAAGATGGGATCATATCTAGAATAAAAGAACTGCCTGTCTCTGCCAGAACAGTTGAGAGACGCATACGTGAAATGGCAGAAAACATTAACAAAAAGTAAATGACTGCATTAAAAGACACAGCAGTGTTTAGCGTTGCAGTTGATGAGAGCGTGGATATAAATGACATTCCACCTTTGGGAGTTGTTGCAAGTTATTGTGCTTCTGGTGAAATCCAAGAAGAACTTTGTTGCCTAAAACCCCTGCATGACACAACAAAGGGGGAAGATACAGCGGAAACTTTTGTAAACCATTTTGAAGAACGAGGAGTTGACATCAGAAAAATATTTTGTGTGACAACAGATGGTGCTCCTGCCATGGTTACAAATCCCTTCTGTTTTCCAAAGTTACTTGAAGATCAAATTGGCCACCTGACAGTCAAATTTCACTGTATCATCCATCAAGAGAACCTGTGTGCTAAAATTTCTAATTCAGAGCTTAATAATGTGATGAATACAGTGGTGTGAATTGTGAACTTCCTTGTTGCTCGATCTGCTTTGACTCACAGACTGTTTCAAGCACTGCTGGGAAGAGATGGACAGTGCTTATAATGACATCCCACTTCACAGCAACTTTCGGTGTCTACGTTGTGGCAAGGTTTTGGTGCGCTTTGTAACCTTTTTTAATGTAATCAAGGCCTTTTTGTTGGAAAATGGCTAAAACTACCCTGAACTCGACGATGACAAATGGCGGTGTAAGCTCATGTTTCTAACTGACATCACCGCTCACCTAAACAAACTCAACCTCTGTCTCCAGGGTGCAGGGCAAACGGTTCTGGATCTTTATAAAATCTGGAAGGCATTCGTTGTAAGACTAATAGTTTTTTCTTAGGATATTCAAACTTTGACTTTCCGCTACTTCCAGCATATAAAAGAGCTATCGACACATTGAACTGTCAGTGTCAATGAGGCTGGAATGTAATGCAAGAACTGGAATCAGAATTTTCTGACAGATTACAAGATTTCCAGTGATTTGGCCTAATGCTTTCTTTTCTAATTAAACCTGAAAAGTTCAGAGAAAGAGACTTGGTTTTGTCTGTATTTCAGTGGATGGGTGTTGAAGAATTCAAAATGCAGCTCATTCAGCTAAAAAGCTCAGAATTGTGGGCATCAAAGTTTGAAGATCGGTGGAGTGCACTTGAAGCTACCGAGAGAGATCATGGGGCCTTTATTCTGACCTGCTGGACATCCCTGCCAGTGAAATTTAATTAGTTGAAGAAAATTGCATTTGCAGTGTTTTCAGCATTTGGATCCACATACCTGTGTGAACAGGTGTTTTCACACATGAAATCTGTCCTCTGTCCCTCTCGGAGCCAGTTAACAACTGATCACTCAGAACCCTGTGTGCAGCTTAAAGTATCTAAGTTCATGCCAGACATTGGAAAACTGGAAAAGCAAGGGCGAGGATCACACTAAACTGATAAGATCTGCATTTTAATTTAATTTTAAATGAAGCTTCTTAAACATTTTAAAAATCTTATTTACTTTACATACAACAATAGTTTAGTTATATATTATAGAGAGACCTTCTAAAAACATTAAAATGTATTACCGGCATGCGAAATCTTAAATTAGAGTGAATAAATGAAGACTTGGCACACCACTTCTGAAAGGTTGCCGACCCCTGGCCTAACCCAACACTGAATGCTTTTGAAAATAACATTCATGTGCAAAAAGCCTAGGTCCCAACCACAGATCTTCCACCTTGTTCATGGAAGGGTTAGCCACATAATCTGCCCTGTCTGTCTCACCACCTTTGCAATATAATCATTAGGTAGACAGAGATGGAACATAGTTTTGAGAAATCTGACCTGGCAGATTTTCCATGTCTTTACCCAGGAGGAATGTATGGCCCAAAGTAAGCAGTCAGCTAAAAGATCACTCAAATAAAAAAAATGAATGTTAATGTAATGCTGTAGAAACTGTGACTGTGATATTTCAAAAAGCCCTATTAGTCCTTTTTATTTCAGGGGAAGAAAGTGAAAACCATTAGAAAACATGGTCTTCTAAACATAGAGATTTCTATTTAATTTTTGTAATGTCAAAATTTAAGATAGAAATTCACAGCGAGAGGTGATTTCTTACTCTATTCTGAATGGACATGATATTCATACCTGGAGCTCAGTCCAATATTCTGAATCATTGCATGTGTTTTAAAGTATGCTTCTGTTTTAGGAGGAGAATGGGGTCACACCCTTAAGCAATCCAGAGCAAGTGTAGATCTTGTGAACAACACTAAAACAAGAAGTACTGTAGTTGGTATTAATTACAATTTCAAAGAAATGCTCCTCTATAGAATGGAACTGCTCCCACTGTATGAACTAATTCAACATTTCCTCCACAAGCTACAGCAGATACATCCGCTAAAAACCTGTGAAAAAAATTATCCTCCAAACAGTTCTACTTTACTACATTATCAGGAAAGAACGCTAGCATTGAGATATGTTCATTGAGAATAATCTATGTAGGGTAATGATAGAAGCCCCATCACTTAGGCTGTTTCAAATAGATTGGACAAAGAAAAGGTATATACTGTATGCTATGAGAAACAGTCCTTCACTGGTCACTAGCTACAGATAAGATGAGCAAATACCTCTTTTCCATTGCTAATTTCTGTGGTAAGAGCAAGGTAATCTAAAATATGAACTGCCTTAGATCAAAGAAACCCAAAATAACTTTTAGGAAACTCACGTTTTTCTCAGATTGAATGATGGTACCACAGAATACCCAGCACAAGAACTGCAGTAACACTGTTGTGTCAACAAGAATTAATTCCTGTGTATCATGTATGAAAAACTTTTCTGGAGATGGTCACCTGGGCTCTGCTAGACCTTTGCACCAACAGAGTCAGTTGTGTGGCTAATAAGAGTTTTAAATGTATCAATCTCCTACTTTCTGCGAAAGTGAAATGGATCCTTTTACTCACCTGGGTATGGCTCTCTTTTAGACTTGAGTGCACAGCAGAACCCCATTTATCCAACCCTCCATTATCTGGCTCTTGTGTATTAACCAAACAACCAGCACGCACAGGTCCAGAAGCAGGCAATCTCTCCTCTGGCCACTAGATGGGGCTGCAGCCTTGCACTTCACATTCTTCGGATTATCCAATTTTTTGATTATCCGATCAGGCTCCAGTCCCTGTTAGATTGGATATATGGGGTTCTGCTCTATTTAATTGGAGTACAACTGCCTGTTTTCCAATCTAAAGCAGTAGCAATTCTTTTGTTATCCCCTAGGATGCAGTACTCCTTAGCAGTCAGAGCTCATGCAATAGAAGGCCCTTAGTTAAATAAACTGGTGCTGGTTCTTTGAGTGATGTCCCTGTGGGTGCTCTGCCTTAGGTGTCCGTGCGCCCCTGTGCTCGTAATGGGAGAATTATGGTAGCAGTACACATATACGGTCCTCGTCTCGCACTGCTTCAGGTGGTTAACTGATGCTGTTCCTTCTCTACCACCGTTGGTTCGAGTCGGAGCAGCTAGCAGTGCCTCACAGCTTTCTGAGTAGCATTGTTTCCCTTAGTTTTAGTTTTCAGTTAGAATAGTTAGTGTTAGTACTTTATCCCTGTCCTTCCGTTTTTCTCCTCATAGGGCTGTAGGTTTTCATTTTTTTTCACTGCCACAGCATTGTATTTGTGTCCCCCACCCCACCTTACGGGGAAGAGTACGCTCCCTGAGGGGCGTTCCTGGCTCCCCAGGGTTCAAACACTGCATTACCTGCAGCCTTTCTATACCTCTCACAGTGCATCTGGTGTCTCAGCAAGATATACACTGCAGAAGTGCTCACACTCTCACAGTCTGAAAGATGAGAGATCTCCAGCTTAAACTTCTCCTCATGGAGAAGTCTCTTCTCCTGGTGTCTGAGCCTGAGGTACGCGCTCCATGTGGCCAGAAATCGCCGACTGCAGTCCCTCCTTCCATGGCCTGGGCTCCTGATCAGCCCACCAAGAAGGCAGCAAAAAAAAACCGGGGTACCATGGCCCCGACCTTGGAGTTGGCCAAGAAAAGGCACACCGCTAATGGGCAAACATTCCCGGTACTGACTGCACCGGCCGTGTCAACGGCCGAAACAGTGGGACCCTTCGGAACTATTGGTACCTAGAAAACGAAAGCCGCCAAGCAGCCGAGCTCAGACACAGGTACCAAGGGGAAAATGAAACCCTATGCCACAATACCGCCAGACATGACTAAACACTGGTACTGAGCACCTCAGCACCCCCGCTGCTAATGATGCCACCTAATGCAGACATTGTGCACTGCAGTCAAACACCAATACCAAGAGGTTTGTTTCAGCATATGGTACCGAACCCTACCACACCCATGGTACTGATGCCATACGCTTTGCAGCAATTCCTGCACCAAAAAGACCTTATCGTCTCTTCTGTACTGCAGTTTCCCATCCTTAGCACCAGTGGTACCTTGGTCCTTGTGGTACCTAGTCAACCCAGCTCTCCATTTCTTTGTTTCACAGTTCTCGAGTGAGGATGAAGATGGAGACAAGGATGTTGGGGACTCTCCACAACATTCCTCCCCTGTGGATACTCCTGTCACGCATGCTGCTCCATGCAAGGGCTACCCAGCAAACCTTCCAAACCAATCCTGGTATGGGCACCCCTGGATGCCCACTATGCTCTTCCCACCACAGTGGCCATTTTGGAGACCGTGGGCAGCATATCCACAATAACAACAGCCCTCAACCTCCAGGATGCATATTTTCATATATCCATCCATCACATCAAAAATGTCTATGATTTGCAGTGGGACAAGATCATTTCCAATACAAAGTTCTACCCTTCGGCCTTTCCATTGCGCCATGGGTATTCTCAAAGGTACTAGCTGTAATAGCTGCCTACCTACGCAGAGAGTGAATCATGATATTTCCCTACTTGGACGATTGTCTGCTGAAAGCACCAACACTGCAGGGAGCGATAGAGTCCACCGAACACACTATAACTCTGTTTATGAGGTTAGGCCTTCAGGTAAACATACAAAAATCTACACCTGGAATTTATTGGGGGAGACCTCAAACTCTCTTGAGGCATCTGCCTCCCTACCAACAAAACGATTTCTAACTTTAACCAATTTGATTAACACAAAACAGCCCAAAGCGTCTGCTAAACCTCGCCTACAAATTCTAGGCCACATAGCTGCTATGATCTTCATAATCAGACACACAAGACTAGGTATGCGGTGTCTACAAGCCTGGCTCCAGGCAAATTATATCCCATATAGTCACAGTATAAACGAGCACCTCACCATGCTGGATACAATAAAAGACTTCCTTTTGTGGTGGACCAGTCCAGACAACATGCCCTTCCTACAGAATCCATCGTTGCTCACCATCACCACGAAGGCATCCCTTCTAGGTTAGGGAGCACACCTGAAACCACACTTTATACAGGGCTGATGGTCCACGATGGAGTCCCATCTTCATATAAACCTCCTAGAACTGTGAGCAGTTCAGAACGTTTGCTCCCACTTCTTACTGATAATCAAAGACAAGACGGTTCAGATCCTCATCAACAATGTGGCTTGTATGTTTTACATAAACAGACAAGGGGGAGTGCAATCACACACTCTGTGTGGAAGCCATGCGACTCTAGCAGTGGTTCCTTCCACTGGAGGGCACTGCTCTGAAGTCACCTAAAGTGGAGCACGCACAGGGACATGACCTGAAGAAGAAGAGAAGGTTACTCACCTTGTGCAGTAACGGAGGTTCTTTGAGATGTGTTTCCCTGTGGGTGCTCCACTACCCTCCCTCCTCCCCTCTACTTCAGAGTTTAATACTAGGCTCTGCAGTAGGAAAGGAACAGAGAGGGGGTTGGTTGCACAGCACCTGTTAACCACCTGAAGCAGCGTGAGATGGGGACCATGCATGTGCAACCCAACTGAGCACTGCTACCATAAAGGTCCGATTACTAGCACAGGGGTTCACGGACACCTAAAGTGGAACATCCATAGGTACACATCTCGAAGAACCTCCGTTACTGCACAAGGTGAGTAACTGTCTTTCTTACACCTGCAGATATCAAACATAAAACCAAAGTCTCTTGTCAACCTCAGTGTATACTGTAGAATGTATAGAACAGACTGTACTTTATAGCTTTAGCTTGACTGTAAATATAAGTTAAGTCAGCCAGAGATAAAAAACAAGATGGCTTTTAATTTTTACAATTACGGATTTGTACTATAAGGGGCTGCCATTGGAGAGAGGGCATGAGACTGTAAACCAGTCCGTTTATCAAGTTACTGTTTTTGTTCTGTGGACATGGCATCTTGTTGCAAATATTTCTTCTTGTGCTGCCAGATGTGTAGGCTTGGCCAACACAAACCAATCTGCAAAGTGTTACGTGATGGAATCATGCGGGTGGGAAAGACCATGGCGCAAAAGGTGACAGATGAGCTAGTGAGCGAATGGTTTAACCAGCCTTGGGGCAGTGAGGAGTGTGACAATCATTCCAGGCTCAAACTTTATGCGCAAGTTTGCCGGCATCACCTAGGTAAGTGAAGTTGAGTTGGGATAAAAATAAGACTGTTTTGTTTTGGGTTATGGGGGAGGAGGAAACAACTTTCCCTGTAAATGCATTTGTGATCTGTAAAATGACAGTAAAAATAACTTTGTGGGCTCCATTTTAATGGTCTCTACGTGATTTCCATATTACATTTATTCACTTTACAAGTAAAAAGATGTATTTTTTCTAACTCTCAGCCCTGTAAACTCATCTTGAGATCCAAAAGCCAATTTCTATGTTCCTGCTGAGAAATCAGTGTACTACTGGACATTTGCTCATCTATCCCAAAGGCCCTCTTGTGCAGGTTTAAACATACGTATTGAGCTATTAGGGATTAATGAGCACATCTAGGATGTAGTGTCGTGTCATTGTGATTGAATGGTTTATCTGATGACTTACAGAAATTAGAACTACCTGACTAAAACTCAACCCAGCAAGACTAAGTTAATGGATTGACTGAATCAACTGGAAGAATTTTTGTAATGGTTATTTCATGTCCCTTGTTAAGTAGAGTATGCCCACTCTTTGTTCTAACTGGCTTGGGCCTTGGTTGAGAGAGGACCCATCTTCCTATGTGATCTCTTGGCAATTTATTATTTATATTAGTTTTGAGGAGCCCCAATCAAGGATCAGAACCCTATTGTCCTACACACTGTTGAATCACAGAACAGAAAGATGATGCCTGCCTGAAAGAGCTTATAGTATAAGTAAGACAAAAGACAACACGAAGATATAGACAGATGATGGAGCACAAGAAACAATGAGACAATGCTAGTCTGCATGATAGGTAATTGTCTCTGAACATTGACTACTGAACTGTTGATGAATTTAGTTCACTGAAGTGTGCAAGTTGAGAGTCCTCTGATGTAATGGTAGTGGGGAGGACGCTAGTTTGTTTTCAGTGAAGTCCTGAAATGAGTGTCCCCGACCCTCTTTGAGGTCACAGAGGTTGACAAGTACTTGACTATGCTGACCATGAGGGCTGACTTCACAGGCTTTAGAGAAGGGGAAGTTCAGGACAGTGTATGAGGTTTTGGGATAAGTGGGTGAGTAGTGGTAGTTGTAATAGGTTAATTAGTAAAGGGATCATTTAATTATTTTGTTTTAAAAGTTATAAAATAAGAAGCTGGAGCATGGACGGGAGTTCTGTACCAATTAGACTTAAATAATTATCATTCAATAAATAATAATAATACCTATCTCTTATGGCACTTCCCTTCAGTAAATCTCAAAGTGCTTTTCAGAGGAAGTAAATACCATTATTCCCATTTCAGCCAGACCCCCTAGATCCAGCTGAGCTATTCTGGTGCAGAACCTTTTAGTAGTGGATGGATGGGGGTGGGGAAGGTAGCACTAAGCTATCTTTCTTCTCCCCTACTCTTTGGTCCAAACTGACTCTTAGCATAACTCCTAATGGCATTAGGGCTCAAGTAACACCAGCTAGAACAGACCTGAAAGTAAGTCTGCACTGCAAAAAAAATCCTGTGGCAGCGAATCTCAGAACTTGGGTTAACTGACTCAGGCTTGTGCTAAAGGGCTAAAAATATCAGTGGATTTCAGATCCCAGGCAGGAATGTCTACTCTATTTTTAGCTCCATAGTGCAAGCCCCATGAACCCAAGGCAGTTGGCCCAGGCTCTGAAACTCATTGCTGCAGCAGATCTCATTGTTGTAGCAGATATATATAGTGTAGACACATCGTAAGTGCTCTGAGACTGCTCTGCTGGGTTGGCCTCGCGCCATCCGTTAATGATTGCTATGCTTGGGAGAAGCACAGAGAGGTCAGAATCTAGCACATTTATCTTTAACAATTGCCAGTATCCTACTACTTCTTTCAGTTTGCTTTTAGCTTTCATTTACCACATAGCTGGGTAGAACCATTACCACACTGATTAATATGGTAGGCACTCCATGCTCACCCCCAGAAGTGTGTAGTATGTGCTCAGTCCGTGAAGTTGCATAAGGAGCAACTATAATTAAATTAAATCTCCCATAATAGTAGTTCATGTAAAAAGGGCTTGAACTGACAAAGATAAAGATGCTCTCTTAAATGGTCATTGTGAACTGTGAAGTAATTCATTTAGCTGTTTGTGAAGTTGAATGCCATCTACAAATACAGTGTTATCACATCACAATCGAACCAGAAGTAATGACATGTCAATAGTAATGTTTATTCACTTCCCCTTCTCTTCATACTGCAGGAACTGTGCAAAGGCAAGCCTGTACTTAGAGATAGTTGAATCACATTATTGAAAGGGACTAACTGCAGAATTGATTTTACAATTAAATATTTATAATGGAAATTATACTCAACATTTTCCTTCTCCTCAAATGTTCTGAAAGCTAGTACTGTGTGACTTTACAGTGCTTTGTTTGGTGAGATCTGATACACTATCGTTAATCTACCTTGTGTTTATACACTCTTTCAGCACCTTACTTAGCCACCCTGCAGCTTGACAGCAGCCTGTTGATACCACCTAAATACCAAACCTCAGCGCCAGCAAGCCAAGGGCAAGCAATGCCTGGGAACACTGGACCTGTACCCCCAAATTCAACATGCCTGTCAGCTCCTGGGGCACCACCAACAGGCAGTTCTTTTAATTCCACGCCTAATGGTGGAACCACTAACCTTGTAGCAGGAAGTAGTTCAGCATCTGGATCCTCTGTGCCACAGTTGTCAGCATCTTCCTCGACACCCAGCATTAACCAGATGAGCACTACCTCTTCTTCAGGGTTTAGTGGAATTGTGGGTCCAGGGCAGAACACCAGCACTGGGGGAAATTCTACAGACAGACCACCAGGGAGCACAGGTTCTGGAGGAGACGCAGAACCTGGACAGAACTCATCACAGCAACAGCAAGAAGGACAGGAAAGGTAAGTTACTAAATACCTGAATGAGCCCATGTATTACCAGTTCAGTTCCTTAGGGTATGTCTACACTGCAACTAAACACTTGTAGCTGGCCTGTGTCTGTTGACTCAGGCTTGCAGGGCTTGTGGCTGTAAAATTGCAGTATAGATGTTCAGACTTAAGCTGTAGCCAGGGCTGGGAGTGGAGTGGAGAGTGGAGCATCCCAGAGGCCAGGCACCAGCCTGAGCCCGAACATCTACATCGCACTTTTACATGAGCCCAAGTCAGCTGACATGGACCAGCTGCAGGTGTTTAGTTGTGGTGTAGACATACTCTTATCTTCCTGCATTCATGACTTCTTCCCTTAAGCCACACGGACATTCCTGAAAGTGCAGGAGCTCCTTGCTTCCTACACAGCCACTCAGAGCTGCTGCTATCGCAGTTGTGATTGCAACAGCTGTCTCTGATGTATAGTGGATGAACTTTATTCATCCTTTGTAGTAATTGAAATGAGTTTTATTATTTCATATTGTTTAGTTAAAGGAGACACTGTTATTGTTAATAGGCTCAAAATTTGACCCACAATTTTTTTCTTACCTATTTGCAAGCTAGGTGGTATTCTGCATATAGAGATTTGTTAGCTGTTCAAAAAAATAATGCTACATTGCTACTATTTCTTAAACCTATTCTGGCATTACAGCATTTCCAAATAACCCTGCAATAAGGAACCAGTGCATGATTTTACAATGTCAGGGAATAGATTTCAGGGATAAGCAGATTTCAGCTTGGGGCTGCTAAAGAGTCATCAGAAACAGGAATGTGTAAAACATTATTTAAAAAATTAGAAAAATACGTTGCCACCATTTAAAAACTCTGCTTTCCAGAGGCAGATCTTTCTTGATGGGTAACTTTTTTCCCCTGTCACTTTTGCAGTAACATATATTAGCAAGTAGATGTTATGTTGATAAATTGTCATATCGTAACGGGTTAATGAGCTCTCATTCTTTAAGTAACAAGTTCAAATCGAGCCCTGTTTGAAGTTGTTATACTTCTGTTCAGTGGTCTATGCAAAATCTACCACTACAATTAGCACTAGTTGGCAGCCTCAGCAGAATAGGTACACTGAACGCCTTTCTCACCTCTATATGTTTGTCTCTCCTGTTTAGGGTTGAGGCACTTCCACAGGGGGGCAGCGTGGGGAAACCGTCACTGCAAGTGCTGTACCTCTTCTGTGAATAAACAGAGGCCTTCAGTCTCCTCTCATTCTTCCAACTTTCTCCAGCACTAAAACAATTTGTATATTAATGACCACAAGCAGAAAATAGTATACTGTCATTCACTGATTCAGTGCTAATCATCTTTCTTGTAACATTCTTCAGAGCTAGACAGTTCTGGGTGTTTCAGATGGAGGGTGTATCACTCTTTTAACAAGCACCTTTAATAAATTATTAACAGGTACTTTGATGTGATGTAATCCTTTGGATAGATGTAACATCTTAGCAGCCATTGTTCTTGGACTGTGTTTTTAGGTTTTTTTTTCTCAATGTAAAAAGCAGTCCTCCCCTTCAGACTCTTTCCCTACCCACCCTAACCCTTAGAACAAAACAATAATTAGACTTTGTAATTTGCTTATGCACTTACCAATACACGTCTCTCTAGTGTTACAGAGAGGGAGAGAATAGGGATTCCCACTGACCCAGAATCTGCAGACAGCCATGCCTATCCTCCAGCAGTTGTCATCTACATGGTGGATCCTTTTACCTACACCGCAGATGAGGAATCTGCCTCAGCCAACTACTGGCTGTTAAGTTTGATGCGATGCTACACAGAAATGTTGGATAACTTACCTGACAATATGAGGAATTCTTTCATTCTCCAGGTAATATTTTAAATCTTTTTACTTTAGAGATTCATTCTACCACATCAGACATTTGCTAACTATAAAATGTAGGCTGGGATACTGTGTCTGAACATTGTGCCAAGTGCTGTTATGTAGAATATTTAGATGATATTGTGTTATTAAATGGACAAGTAAATATGTTAAAATAATATCCTGGTTGTGACATAATGCAGGAAGGAGCCACAGTACTCTTAAATTATTTCCTTTGTGTATGTTCCAGAACATGTATTCTTCGTTGGGTGATTTCCAAACAGTGGATTACTTTCCATAGCACACAGAATGTGGTGGCATTGTCCTGGCAAAGGAGTGTTGTAGCTGTGTTTATTATGAATCTCTTTACTCTGTATATTCTGTGTCTCAGCCTGTTAATTATATTAACTTTTATGGTGTTTTGTTTTGTTTAATGCAAGTGAAAAGATGCATAATGTGTACTACTGGATTACTACCTGCTTGTTAAAATATATCCTCATACAATCCTGAGTAGCTAGCATTAGTTCTTCTTCGAGTGCTTGCTCATATTCATTCCAAGTAGGTGTGCGCGCGCCGCGTGCACGTTCGTCGGAAGAATTTTCCCCTAGCAACACCCGGCGGGTCGGCAGGCGCCCCCTGGCGTGGCGCCTTTGCGGCACCGTATATATGCCCCTGCCGACCCGGCCGCTCCTCAGTTCCTTCTTACCGCCCGTGTCGGTCGTTGGAACGTGGAGTGCGGCTTAGCTGACCTCCACATCCCTAGCGTTTCACCCGTTCTACATAGTTCTTAGTTAGTTAG
>NC_133790.1:25942429-26047673 GCF_003597395.2 Chelonoidis abingdonii
CCGCAAAGGCGCCACGCCAGGGGGCGCCTGCCGACCCGCCGGGTGTTGCTAGGGGAAAATTCTTCCGACGAACGTGCACGCGGCGCGCGCACACCTACTTGGAATGAATATGAGCAACACATCTCGAAGAACAACAGTTACAAAGGTGAGTAACCGTCTTTTACTTACGGTGGAGTTATGCAAGGATTAAACTGATGTCACCAGGAGCAGAACGTGGCCCTTTATGCAGCCTGCTTGCATTTGCACTGTATGTCCTTGCCTGCTTCCCAGAGACGTAATTTTGAGTTAGGCACTGACTCTGTGGGCGCTCCAGGGCTGGAGCACCCACGAAAAAAATTAGCGGGTGGCTAGCACCTACCGGCAGCCAGCTCACTCCCGCCTGCAGCTCTGCGGATCAACTCCCTCTCCCTCCCAGCTGTTCACCAGTGTGCAGGAGGTGCTGGGAGGGTAGGGTGGAGCAGGGACTGGGTGCACTTGGGGGAGGGGTGGAAAGAGATGGAGGAGAGCCTTGAGGGAAAGGGTGAAGTTGTGGCGGGGCCTGAGGCTGAGCAGGGTTTGAGCACCCCCGGGGAAAATTAGAAGTGTTTGCGTACCTTGTTTCTTAGGTGCTCAACTTGACCAGGTAAAGGCCTCTGATTTTTCAGACAGAGGTACACATCTTTTGTCTGAAAATCAGGCCCTCCTAAGGCATCTCAAGTTGGGCAACTAAAGACATTTGTCACCTTAAATAATCTTGGCCTTTTACTGTACTGCAGGACTTCTGCTCCCTGAAGTATTTCTGTCATCAAACATTATTTATTACAGTTTTGGTGTAAAATGTAATATTAGTATCCCAGCTGCATATTTTAGCATGGCTCACTCCAAGAGATTGAGCAGAAGATATTAAAAATTAAATAACCATCATCACTTCAGTGACTGAAATATAATACGAGTAGATCCTGTACTACTTGAGATCAATAGTACGTTTAGATCTCAGTTTGTGTAAAACAATTAATAGGTTTGCCAATTCTCAATTCATCGTGTTTATTTTCTGTGTACCTGTAGTTTGGGTTTTGATGTATGGCATTTTGCCAAACAAAAAAAAAAAATGTTTTTAGGTTTAGTATGATCCAGAAGTATAAAGAAGAGTCCTGCTACTGAAACCGTGATAAACAGATTATGCAGTTAAACACTGTGGTACTTAAATTTAGTGGACAATATGCACCACAGATAATGTTCTTTATTGTTGTTTATTATTATTATGTAGCTTTAAACTGAGGTAGTGCCTAAAGGCCATTGTGCTAGGCACTGTATTAAACATGATAAACGATGGACTCTGTCCCAATGAGCTTACCATCCAAAAGAAAAGACATTCAGCTCTAGAATACTGTATTTCTCAATGGTACATAAAGAAGGAGCTGAAGACAAGGCAGAGTACAGTGCACTTGATTCTCAACTAAAAAGGGACTTGCACTGAAAAGATTCTTTTTGCATCATTTGTTCTGTTTCTGAAAACATTTATTTTATTCATTTTCTTTCTTAGTTTTCCTGTTCTCATCCGCGAGGATAGGCTCTGGCTACCAGACCTATCATTTTTTTATAGAGTAATCTTTATATTGTGGGCCTGTCTCTTCCATGGAGAAATATTTATGTTTTGGGGGAATACATCTCATTTTGCCTTATGACTGTAATTGTATTGCAACAGTTAGTCACACTATTGTGTGTAATATGACATTGGGACACAATTCACCATCACAGTTGGCCCACAGAACAAACCAATAAAAGTGGCTTCAAAGGGGAGGTCCCTTTACAGTGGTCACTAATAAAAGTTAACCTGTTTTAATAAGAGTAACCATATAGTTCCTGAGATTGTCACCGTTTTCTTCCTATATTAAGAAAAGGAGAACCACAGCTATATATAAGAGCTGTGCTTGAAATGCAAAGTTCAGGGTGTTTAGCCCCAAGGTTTCAGTGAGACCGTCTGAGAAATTCAGACCTGGGTTAAAAAACATGCTCAAGCTACAGGTTGGAGGAATGTTTGGGTATAGGGTTTTGATTTGCATACACCTTCAGTGTCATATGTATGCTTCATGTTCTCTATCACAGACAAGCTGGTGATCTGACCTGACTTCCACTTACGAGATTCTGGTTTCATTGAGCTTAAACATAAAAGCTGTCCCATTGTCTTAGGGTATTTCTTTTAAACTCCAAACAGTTCCTCTCCATAATGCACTCCAGTAGGATGTATATACATAACTAGGTATTTTCCCTTTCCAAACTGCAGTATGAAGCCAAAAGGTTGAGCTGAGCCAGAGGAGGAGTTTAGCAATATAGAGGACATAGGCAAATCATCTCTTTCTCCTTCTGTTCAGTGGTATTTACAAAGACATTGACAGAGGAAGCCAGTTTTCACTTTGAGCCTCTAGTAGGACAGTCAGCGTACCCTAGATTATTAACTGCAGTTCAGTATCTTGTACAGAGGACAAGAAGGAATTATATTGCACTGGGTTTTGGGTGGCCCTGGGCTGCCGGAAAACAGGATTTTTTGTAGCTTGCTGTGAGATATAACCATGTAAAATAAACTGTGGTTCAATATAGCATTGTTCATTCTCAGAAATACTTACGGCACCCAACACTGTGAGGCCCCAGTCCTGATTGAAGCTTGTGGGTATTATCCTCATACAAACACAGCACTGGTATACAAAGTGTCTGTAGTTGCTAAATGAAGAATGAATGCCAAGTCTAAATAAAACTGAATTTGACTTGTTTTATTTCATGTTTCTGGGGTGAGAAATAAGCCCTTTCAGTATTTCTAATCCTGATTTTTATTTTTTATACATAAATGTACAGATTGTGCCTTGCCAGTACATGCTGCAGACAATGAAGGATGAACAGGTTTTCTACATTCAGCACTTGAAATCTTTGGCATTTTCAGTGTACTGCCAGTGCAGGCGACCATTGCCCACACAGATCCACATTAAGTCCCTTACTGGCTTTGGGCCAGCTGCCAGCATTGAGATGACCCTCAAGAACCCTGAGGTTAGTATTCTGACCAGGACAGCAAGGAGTCTGATTCAGGAGCTGATTTCGTTTCTCAGAACCCAGAAAGAATGAGTATGGGAAATACTCTTGAGTAGCCAGTAGCTTTCTTCCTTTCAAGGTATTGGAGATGATGCTATAGGGAAAAGGAAAGACCAGTGAATAGGTCCATAGCCTAATGTGTCCATATATGACATGGGCAGTTGTGCACATTCAGGTCTAATGTTCAGCTACTTATGGCAAAGGGTACATGGAGAAATCCCCTCTGGATTCTGTCACTTCTCATGAAATTACTATAACAGTCTATAGGGTATTAAGTGATTCTGTCTTTCATCTGATCCTAAATTTGCAAAGATTCAAGCTCTGTTTTCTGCATTTCAGAAGTCTCCAGTGAAGAATAGTCCTTCCTATTTCCCAGGAATGTTCATCCTTTGGGAAATACCCTGGGGCTTACCTTTATTTAGATTCAGCTAAACAAATATAAAAAACACTTAGCAAGGACATCTGGAGCCCAGGATGTTAATTAAAAATGCAGTTCCAAAATCATTATGAAACCAAAATATCAGCACATTTGCCCACATACATACACCCAACAGGTATGAGAAACACGTTACAATCCAAATCAGAATCTCCCCACTTCTCAAAATTCCCAAAAGAAATCACAGCCTCAGTCCTCCTGTCCCCCAAAAACACAGAATGTCTCTTCAAACACATGGACGCTGCAACATGCCTGTAGGCCAAGAATATTGGGCTAGTTTTGACCAAGGAGAACAGTGAATTCCAAAATCGAAGGACGCTCACAGAAAACACTCTGCCAGCAGCTCTCCGTCTTACTCTAATGGCAGCCCAGCACAAGAGGCTGTGCTATTGTTCAGGTGTTGCATTCCGTAATAGTGCCATGAAAATATGGCATTATTTTATAATGCAACACTTGAGCTTCTCCAGTTTATGTGCAGACAGCACAGTGGTCCCTGTGGTCAGAACAGACAAGAACAGAGGGAGGCGAAGGGGGAGAGGAAAGAGGACTGAACAGGAGTGGAAAGGATCACCAGGAGAGAGGATGGGATAATAGATCTGACTGGGCAAATAGGTAGAGAGGAGAAGGGAAAGAAACGGATGAGTTTTGGTAAGGAAAGGAAAAGAAAGCAGCAGTGGGATGGTGCTCCAAGCTGTATAAGAAACCAGAACGTTACTTTTCTTCCTTTCTCCTCAAACCGATTTATTTATTCTTTCTTTGCCACCTTTTTAATTTTTGAAAGAGACAAAAGAAGACAAAATTAACAGGACAAGAAAAATAACATTTTCACATGTAATTGTTTGTATTTAGTATACCACGAATAGGGAAAATGACTGCTTTCTCCATGATACGTGCACTTCTCATCTATCCCCACCCCATCTTCAAAACGTATTCTCAGTTAACTAAAACGTTAGACTTGCTAGCCCAGGGGTCGGCAATCTTTCAGAAGTGCTGTGCCGAGTCTTCATTTATTCACTCTGATTTAAGGCTTCATGTGCCAGTTATACATTTTAACGTTTTCAGAAGGTCTCTTTCTATAAGTCTATAATATATAACTAAACTATTGTTGTATGTTAAGTAAATAAGGTTTTTAAAATGTTTAAGAAGCTTCATTTAAAGTTAAATTAAAATGCACAGCCCCCCGGACTGGTGGCCAGGACCTGGCAGTGTGAGTGCCACTGAAAATCAGCTCGCGTACAGCCTTCGGCACATGTGCCATAAGTTGTCTACCCATGTGCTAGCCTATCAGTTCCTAGATCATTTACTGTAGATCACCTATCCCTATCCACTAACCTCATTTTCTTTATAATTCCTTGACTGATACAACATAATGTTTGAGGAGGAGGTTTAGTAAGGTAATGATGATTACTGGGTAAGTATTGTTTCAGTGGTGATTGAAAGTATTTAAACACAGAGGCAGAACTAAATTAATACTTTAATTACAAACTGGGTGCTGAATAATCCTAGGGGGCGTTCCTCAAAATCTGGTAATTTTTTTACCTAAGTGAGTTAGTGATTACAGTAGAACTGATCAGCAGCAGGCCTGCTGTTCAGCTCGGACACTGAAACCTCCAAATAGCTCTGAAATTGGATTTAAAAGAAAAACAAAGGGTTTGTACTTCGCAGGATTTCAGATACTTCATATTATGACTGCCATTCATGACCCTTGCTATATGAGGTTATGTCAGCACCATCTACATAGAAGCCCCATTTTAAAAAGGTTATAACTTGACTCTGTCACTCCATTACTCATGAGTTATCAGCTCGTCACTAACACACACACATATTTCTTAGATCAAATTGGCAGCAGCCTGTATATTTAGCACGTTTAGCAATTAAAACACCTGGCTGGGAGTCAGAAAATAGGGGTTTAAAGTCCTACTTCTGCCACCGACTTGCTACATGGCTATGGGCAAGTCACAGCGTCTTGTGCCTTAATTTCCTTATCTGTAAAAGGAAGATAAAAGTTCAGGAATATTTATAAATAAATTATAGTACACATGACTGTTTTTAAAAATTTTACTCTTGAGGGAATTCTGTGCCAAAAAAATTAAAATTCTGGACCCAGTATCTTAAAATTCTGCTAAATTCTACAAATTTTATTTGTCAAATAAATGTGAAGGCTCCAGCATGTATTGGGCAGTACAGGTCAATAGCTGTACAGAGATGGGAGATCACTGTGCTGCTCTCGATCTCCCCACAGGACGTGCAGTATGGGAGGCAGGCTCAGCAAGGCAGGATCCAAATCTGGAGGGGGTTAGTGTGGGGGGCTCTGGATGCACAGGGGCTTGTTGGGGGGTTCTGGGTAAAACAGTAATGGGACTCTGCAGGGGGGTCCAGGGGAAGGTGGTTAGGGCTCAGCAAGGGCAGGGGTTGGTGTGGGGGAGATAGAGCTCTTGGTGTGGGGGAAGTGGGGCTCAGTGGGGCGATGATCCAGGTGCAACTGGTTGGGGCTTGGTGAGGTGGGGATCTGAGTGTGGGTGGCTTGTTGGGGTGGTCCAAGTGCGGGGGGAGTGGGGCTCATCATGGGGGGTTCTGAGTGCAGGGGGGTGAGGCTTGGTGGGTGGTTGGGGTATGAGGGGGTCTGGATGCATGGGGGTTGGGCGGATGGGGGAGCAGCTCCCTGTACAGGAACCCCTCCCCCTGAAGATGAGGAGAAATGGGTACAGGAAGTGGGAGGAGGCAGTTTGCAGAGCTTCTTGCAGCAGGAGGAGAAATCTGGAGGTGGGTCTGACCAGGCCCTGGATGCCATGCAGAGGAAGAGGAAGTCCCATTCTCCCCAGCCCAGCCTGGACTAGCATCTGAGCTTGGCACAGGGTAGGAACCACCAGCCAGATCGTCCCCAGTCCCACCTCCTGCCCCACAGTGATTTACCTCTCTGCTGGCTGTCCTGGACACCTGAAACATGTTGCTGGGGAGGGTTGCATGACCACTTTTGTGGCTTCCTTTTGCTTCCCTGTCAGAAAGTCCTTTTTCTGCGGGGAATATAAATGCTGTGCATATGCAGTGGTGCAGAATTCCTCCAGGAGTAAAAAATTGCTAAGTTTCTGGGACTGTCTGAATTAGGTGACATTTATTAATGCTGATGGATTCCCTTATGTTCATCTGTTTCCAGGATATATTAGTTTTGACTATGAATTCCTTGGCTTATACCTGTTTGTTTCATAACTTTCATAATTCTACATGTTTATATCCCCATTCCATGCTATACATTTCTTATGCAAACCCTGCTTTAGATAACTCTGTACTGATCATGATGTTGCTGACTTTGATTACAGCGCCCCAGTCCAATTCAGCTGTACTCTCCTCCTTTCATACTGGCACCCATCAAAGACAAACAAACAGAGCTGGGGGAGACATTTGGAGAGGCCAGTCAGAAATACAATGTACTCTTCGTTGGATATTGTTTGTCTCATGATCAGCGCTGGCTCCTGGCATCCTGCACTGACCTCCATGGCGAGCTATTGGAAACCTGCATTGTAAATATCGATTTGCCAAACAGGTAGAAACCTTCAGTTTTATGTTAAGTTTGGGTTGACATTTCTCTATGTTTATTTTGTCATCTAGCTGTTTGCACATCCCTTTCTAGACCCCTCTGTTACTAGGGTGATAACGTTTCTTGGTATTGATGGTTTGTGTCATAGAATACCAAGTGTGGAGTAAGAAAGTGGTTGCTTTATAAATGCCAGCTGAGTGCATCTCCAAGTACTACTGCTCCAGTGCTCAGCACAGTCATGCTCATTTTGTGACTGGGGCCTTTGGGCACTACTGCAATGCCTGTAATAAAAATAGAGGGAAAGACTCCTTTTTGGTATTGGCATGTAAATGAGACACTCAGATCTTACAGTTCTTGGGGCAGTATAAGAGTTCAGTTACAGAGAAAAAAGTGAAATAGTGACAATGGGATAGAAATCTGAAATTCTTCCTTCATTTCTATTATCTCCAGATCAAGGAGGAGCAAAGTGTCTGCACGTAAAATTGGTCTGCAGAAGCTGTGGGAATGGTGCGTTGGGATTGTACAGATGACATCACTGCCCTGGAGAGTTGTAATTGGGCGACTTGGAAGACTGGGCCATGGGGAGTTAAAAGGTAAGGACAGCTAAGGATGCCATGTGCTGAGGAGTAGAACTACAAGCTAGTTTAGTGGTCAGGCAGGATGGTTTAGTACAGGGGTCAGCAACCTTTCAGAAGTGGTGTGCCGAGTCTTCATTTATTCACTCTAAGTTAAGGTCTCGCGTGCCAGTAATACTTTTTAATATTTTTAGAAGGTCTCTCTCTAGAAGTCTATATTATATAACTAAACTATTGTATGTAAATTAAACAAGGTTTTTAAAATGTTTAAGAAGCTTCATTTAAAATGAAATTAAAATGCAGATCTTATCAGTTTAGTGCAGTGGTTCTTAACCTGAGGTGCACGCACCTCATAGGGGTGCGAGATGCCCTTCCTGGGGGTGCGAGACATGTGAGATTTTTTTAGAAGGTGGGGGCGGCTGCAGACTGCTGGGCCCAGGCCAGGAGCAGAGCTCTGGGCTGGCTGCTGGTACCCCAGGCCAGCAGCGGGCTGAGCAGAGGTAGAGGCCCGGACCCTGGCTGGCAGGGGGCCAGGTGGCTGGAACCCCAGACCAGCAGCAAGGTGAGTAGGGCCAGTGGCTTGTATCCCAGGCCGGCAGCAGGCTGATCAGGGCTGATGGCCAGGACCCGAGACCAACAGCGGTCTGAGCGGGATGGTGGACAGAACCTCAGACCGGCAGCGGCTCACCAGCAGCAGTCTGGGGTTCTGGCTGCTGGCTCCTGCCACCCAGGGTCCTGGCCGTTGGCCTCGCACAGCCTGCTGCCAGCTGGGGTTTCCGTTCATCCGGGCTGAGCAGGGCCAGCGCCCGGAACCCCAGCTGGCAGCAGCATGCCAGTAAAATGGGCTCACGTGCCACCAGTTGCCGACCCCTGGTTTAGTATATTGAACATGATGCTGCAAACCAGGCACTATGGCTGGGAGTTATAATTCCACCTCTGATACTAAGTCATTGTGTGGCCTGGACAAATAATTTTATCCCTGTCTCTTTCCCTGTCTATACAATGGGGAAGACTATATTCACTTGCTCACCTGCTTCCCACAGGTGTGTGAATTAGCTAGTTACTATTTGAACAATAGTTTGAAAATGTGCATTGCTATATGGTAAATATTATTATTACTTTTGCTAAATGCTTAAATAACACATACACGTTAGTAGCTGAGGAAAAGACCAAAAGGAACAAGAGGTTCAGTGCAGTTTGGCCTGATGGGCCCTATTAGTGCTGAGCAATAAGAAAAGCGCAAGGATAGCAATCGCAGGGAGAGGAGTAAGCCAAAAGTGAAGTACAGCCTGGCATTACTGGATGGTGCAACACAGTAGCATAACATGTATAATGGTAACCCTGGAAATGTGATTTCTGTGGGTGGAAGTCCTGTCCTGGTCACAGTATAGCATAAGCTTAGGGTAACTGAGGAGCTAGCCCATGTGGATCTTGTCAGAGTATAGTGTTCACAGGACAGTAGCAGATACAGGTTATGATCTGATTTCAAAACTTCAAACGGAAGCAACTCTGCTGACTACAGTGAAGATACTGAGCAACATGTCAAAATTACATCAATTGCAAAGTAACTAAAAATGAACTGGTCACTAGGGTTTACTTAATATTAGGGTGAACCTTGTGGCCTGCAAGGGATGTCTAACAATTGACATCCCCATTAGGGGATTGTGGACATTGACAGGGCATTATGGAGAATTTTACTTTTGATTTTCTTTCAGTGTAGCCTGTGTGCAGAGAACTTCATTTTCCAAAGCTGATCCAAATTCAAAAACAAGATAAAATATTGAACAGGGTTAAAAAAATCAGTAATTGAATAACCTGGTATGGTATATGTTGAGGTAAGGTTGTAGGTCACCTCATTGTAAAGACTGTAGAACTAACTTAAATAACATTTGGTAAATAGCAATTTATAAATTATTCTTTCTTAAAATCAGATGAATATGTGGGCTAACAGAAGTTATTTTTGGTAGCCTATGCATTGTAAGTACTTGGATGAATACTTTCTTTGGCAGACCACTGAATGACTATGCTGTAAAATTCCTTTTTCTGTCCCATACAGTAAAGCTGCAATCAGCTTGTGTTTACACTGAAATAAGTTTCTACTTGCATGTCTGCAACACTCAAACAGTGATTACCAGAAACAGTCATACAAACAAGATTTTGAGTCTAGCAATATGGTGGCACTCTGGTGCTGCCATGCAGTTGACCGCAGTTCCGTTTCTTGAGGTGGTATGAGACATCTCATCGCTTGACCTAACAGTGGCTGGAGTTATGCAGTTAGTACATAGATTGGAAGAGGAGTGCCTGGCTTCACTCAGGGAACGATCCCTCCTAATTTAAAGATCAGCACGCATAGGCCCTGAAAGGAGGTCGTCCTATCTTCAGCCAGGATGGTGGCTCTTGTGCAGATCTGGGTGGATGATTCCACAGTGAAAAATGGAGCGACTCTTAGGGCTGGGATTGGGATATAGGGAAGACATTTAGTGCCTTTTGGTGTTTGAATTGGAGTGTGAAAAGTAATCTAGGCTGGAGGATAAAGATCTTATTTAAAACATTGTGCATTCTCCTCTTACATTAATCACCTAAGGTGTTGTAGTGACTTATTCAAAGCAATCCCAGATTCATGGGTTTGGAGCTAATCATAATAAATCAGATGAGCAGCGTGTATCATTTTTTTCTATACCAGCACACAGGCTAGCCATAGGGAGCTGATGCTTCAATCAGTGTAGGAAAAGAAGCAGAAATCACACTACCTTCAATTCAGCTAGTACACAAAAAGGAGGAGCATAAATTGGCTTTAGGAAGAAGCAGTTATCTCTCTCTTGGTTGGGGAATGAGGTGCCAATCACAGAGCTGTCCGTTAAAGTGGAGAGTGTGAAGGGGAACAGAGATTGAGAACTTAATTTAAAATCAGCAGATCCTTTCCCCTGCCTCTGAGTCTGTCTGCTTAGTTGGGGTTCCTGGTGGCTATTTTCAGAAGATTGACCTCAGAGTCTTGAACTGCTTTTGTTCGATCAGAGGAGACCCTCTGCCACTGTTTTACAGTGCATCTGAGTGCTCCTTTGAAGAAATATTCACCTTCACAGCTCTCTTTCTTTCTTTTTAATTGTAGCTCTGTGGCATTTTGTGGTCTTATGCATGTGGAATTCATGTTGATCCAGCACTCAGATTTCAAGCACTCCAGTTTGCAGCATGTTAGTCAGATGAAAATAACTGTATTTCTACTTCCTCTGTAGAAAAAGGAACAGTTGAACTGAGAGATGATCTCATGTAAAGAATGCTCACACTGGAGTGACATTAAAGTAATAGGACGTGGCAGGCAGTGCATTTCTGAAGGATTATTGCATGCTCTGGGTGCATTGTGAAGTAAGAGGCCAAAGGCCAAGTGTTTCAACATTTCCAATTTCAGTAATCCCTCAGTTATGCACTGCTTAGAGTGTCTTATTGCTAAAAATTAAGAGGAAAAATAGTCTGTTTGTTTGAATGATTCACATTAGAAGGCAGTTCAGAAAGTGTCATTTGGATCCAGAGCTCTGATCCCGTTTGTAATTATAAATCAGGTTCCTTTTATAAGGACATTTCTTCTGAACATTATCATCTTTCACAACATTCAAATGTTAGGGCAAACTACATTGCATGTGAGTGATAGAATGTGTGTGTCCAAGGACCTGTGAAATAGGAGCAAACTCTTATGCTTACTGAGCAACTGATCTTCAGCACTACAAAGGGGTAATAGCTGAGGTTTATGTTAAGGGAAGAGGATTTTAGAATCCCACGCTAATAGTTAAGGAATACCATCAACTGTTGCCGCCATCACTACTCGGATACAGTGGATCTTCTTGAGATAGCGTATTTGACTTGAATGGCTGTGTAAGAAATGATTAAGAGATCCAATGCAAAACTAATATTGCCAGAACTGTTACTGGAAGACATTCTGAGTGAAGCAACACCTCTTGAACCAGAAAACAATATTTGCCGTCTAACAAACAGAATGTACTTTACAGTAACTGTTTCATTCCTTGTTCGTATCTCCTGGGCTGTTTTTCATTATCAATAGAAGGAAAGATATTCCAGTGGTTAAGCAGAACAAACAGTAGAACGTGGCTTTATCCTAGCTTTAACACAGAATCATTTTAAGTGACTTGCTCAAGTTCACAGTCTCTCTGTGCCTATCTCCATCTGTAAAATAGAGATTCTACTTCCCTACCTCAGCAGGATGTTTTGAGGCTTAATTTATTAATGTTTGAGATCTCCAGATAGAAGATGCCATAGAAGCACGAAGTGGTGTTAATATTTATTTTCAGGCAAACACCACCATATTACAGAAGGTAGAAATAACATTACTGAGATATTTCCTGAGTTCTGTTACATTGTCTTGAAACTAACTGCATTTCAGACTGGAGCCTCCTCCTTGGAGAATGTTCCCTGCAGACAATCAGCAAACAGCTGAAGGAAGTGTGCCGCGTGTGTGGGATCTCAACAGCAGACTCTCCTTCTATCCTCAGTGCCTGCTTGGTTGCCATGGAGCCCCAGGGGTCCTTTGTAGTGATGCCAGGTAACTACAGAAATGCACGTTGCTAAAACTTTTCCTTTTCCAGTCCACACTGGAATTGTATCAAGCTGGGTGGTTTCTGGTCACAACAGTGAGACCTCACTGGGATGGATGAATGAAAGAAGAGCAAGAAAAGGTATAATTTGGGACAGCCCAGTGGACTATAGTAGTCCTTGGAATTGCAGTGCTGGGGGAGTTTACTTCCAGGAAGGAGATTTCTTTATGCCCTATCAAGCTGATGGGTTCTCCTGCAGCTTTATTTGGCAAGTCATGTGCTGGAGGAAGACTGGTTTCATATATTCAGCCTGAATAAATATGTCACTATTGTATGGGCCCTGATGCAAAGAGGACTGCAAAAACTCCTGCTGTGTGAACTCTTCTGTGTGAAGGATCAAAAAGCGTGTGTGTGTGCATCTTTGTGGGGAGGACGGGATGGTGGAGGAGAGGACTGGAATTGTGACTCATGTTGAAAGTGAGGCTAAAACCATGCCCCCCATAATATCCATTAGTTCTTGAAGTGGCCCTGCTATGTACAGAAATCCACAAGGGGGAACCAAATTAAAGTGAGGTTCATGAGGCTCCTCAGTAGGTAGTGGAAGTTACTGTGATAAGCAAGAGATGCTGTTGAGTATATCGTGGAACAGGTTTCTGGCTTTAAGATTACCTGGATTGTTTAATATTACAAATAGGTTTCTTCCTCCTCCTCTGTTTCTCATTTGTTGTATTTGTTTGAATTGTAGTTATTTGTTTCTTTTTGTTGGCTTTTTTGTGCTTGAATTTATACTCCATCTTGGGGAATGCTACATTTTATGTTGCTTTCTGTGAATTTGGGGAATTTCTTTTTTTTTTTTTTTTTTAATTTACAATCACTGTTCAATTCTTAGGCTAGGTCAGATTTTGATTAGCATTATGGATTGTAAATAAGTCTTCCACTTTTCAACAAACAAAAATTCACAGGTATTTTTGGCAATAAATGTCTTGCTTTAAAATCGGGGGGGGGGGGGTTGATTGGTTGGGGTTTTTTTTAATACAGATTTGTAAACCTTTCCCTTCTCTTCTGTCAGTTTTGTGCTACTTTTAGGTGTGGGATGGACTAAGGAGCAGCATGAGATGACAGAAGGAAAGATAGAGAGGGCTGCAGTATGAGAGGTCAGGTGGCTAGAGGTTCCATTTATACGCATAGTGTTGTGACCTTAAATTCATCAGGCTTTACCAATAAAAAGGCTTTTAGACTTAAAGCAAGAAACCTCAGAAAACATTTTTATTAGCATGCCATTCCAGATTACATGTCTAGTAATTTCATTGGCCTAAACGCAAATATACAACATGTAGATTGAAGGTATTACCCAGACATGCAAGACTTGAGGATTCATGATTCTGCCTTTGTTTCTGTCCTGAAAGATGCTGTCACTATGGGATCCGTGTTTGGTCGCAGTACTGCACTGAATCTGCAGTCATCTCAACTGAATACCCCTCAGGATGCCTCTTGTACGCACATCCTGGTATTTCCAACCTCTGCAACCATCCAGGTAGCTCCAGCAAATTATCCCAATGAGGATGGATTTAGCCCCAACAATGGTAAGTTAACTCTGGAGATAGTGTGATGGGTAAAATATTCCTGTGTGCACTATGCCTTACAGATGATACTACTCTAGAGCAGGCCTGTTCCAGAGAGCACCAAAACTCTGAAGGGTCTGATTCTCCCCTCACAGGTTCCAGTAGGCTTTGTAAAGGTTCCATTTTTATCATTAGAAGTTGGTAAACATCAATTTAATGGTACACAAAAAAAAATTTCCATCAATAATAATTGAAATGTAGAGATAGGTAAACTCAGAAAAATGCTGCTTGAGAACTTACTAGAATTTGATTTACTTTGTATATGTTGACATGTGATGTTGATAATTTGTGTTTTAATGGTTAGAAGGCTTTAATTTGTGAATGTCAATCAATGTTCCCTTTAAACTGTGTGACTCCATAGCTGTCTCTTATTGACAGTGCATCTCTAGTAGCTGGGAGTACAGCTGGCACCCGCATCCCACTCTGCCTAGCGGGGCAAGCTGAGCTGTTTTGTCCAGGTTGGCAGGGAGGGGGAACCTGTGCCGCCACCACTGGGACAGGGATGTGCAGTCTGTGCGTACCTTCACACTCTCAGCTGTGATGGTAACTCCCTCCTAAGAACCCCATGAGGTGGGGCTGGATGTGAGGCAGACCCTAAAATCCCTTCTCCCAAGGGGAAGCCTCAAGCCAGCAGGGATGGGTGGTAAGGAACAGAATGGGGACAGTATGTAGACCTGAGGCTTCTGGGAGGGGGTGGGTATAGGAGCTCCTGGAGGAGAGGCGTGGGGCTCCTGCTTTTCTTGGGTTTCTAACTGTTGTGTAATTTTTAACTCAAATTTTTGAAACTAAATGTATTCTCAGTTTGTATTCCTGTGTCCCCCATATATGTATTTATTACTGAAATGTCACTTTAAAAATATCTTATCTTTTTTCAATGTAAAGTTTCGTAAGCTGCTGGCTGGGAGAACTTGATAAGATGGGCACAGCTCAAACGTAAACATTAGAAAATGTCTGCAAGAGTTTTACATAATCAGTCTGTTGTACAAAAGAAGCCCCAGAACTGAACTTGCTGGTATTAGTCGAGGTCTATGATCTCTTTTTTAATAAAGTAGTTAAACAGTTTCATTTTTCCAGACAAGTATTGCATGCAGTGCTTTGCTATGTCAGTTGCAAACAGTTTAGGGTGTGACAGGTTCCTTGATCAGTGCCAACAGCAGCGCAGAAAAAATGTAGTTCAACATTTAAAGACAATTAGCTTCTGGAGATGGTGGAAACCGAAATAACTAATGTCCTAGGCCAGGGGTCTCTTGAAACTGGAAAACACGTTTCTGTGTTCAGTCAGTATTGGGGTCATGTGTAAATGCTGTATTGAAGCGAAAGCAAAGAGGGCATCAGAATGAATGGAAACAGGACTATCCGAAATGGCGTTTAGTTCAGAAAGCTCATGGTGATGCAGTAAAAATTCTACACAACTGGAAACATGGCTTTGGAATTTGGCATTTAATAGTAGAGTCTACTGAAAGCGGACAGGAAAGGGGAAATGTCAGTGAGAAAATTGAGATGAAGTAAAAATACTGATAGATAATGTACTCTTTGCTATATAAATAAGTTCATCCATATTACCCATGCAACACATGCACGACTACACAGTGAAATACGTTACTCTTCCTACCAGCTGGAGAAGCAAGAACTATGCATTTGAATTTCTACAATCTATTAATGCAGGAGACCAAAAGGAGATCTTGGCAGCTGTATGCAAATCACAATTTCATACACCAGTAATTGACGAAAGCATCAACATTGCAGTGAACAAAATGTCAATCTTCTACATCAAGCTTTGAGCTCAGAATGATGTCAACCACAAGACTGTGCGCCTGTGCTGGTATTATCCAGTTAGCTGTATGAAGTACTCGGCATATTAAAGATGCCATAAAACAATTCTACAGAGATCACAATCTGGATTCACAGTGAACGGTGATGTTCACTTCAGATGGCGTCTCCATCATGCTAGGTAATCATAACTGTGTAGCTGCACTACTTAGAGAATGTGCGTCACACTTACTAGAACAACACAGTGTTGCCCATAGAGAGGACCTAGCCTTGGACGATGGCTAGAAAAGTATGACAGTGATGAAAGAAGTGGAAACACTATTATGAACTGTATATACAGTATTTAGCATATAAGAAATGTAAATCTGAGGAGTTGGCCAGTGTACCAGAAGTGGATGTGTTCTTCTTAATAGTGTTTCTTTTTTACATAAATCACCAAAAGGGTGCCAGATCTCCTTCTGTCGGTATGGAAACACTCAAACTTTGGAATTGGTGCATCCATTACAATGTGTTTATCTCAGGTGTCTGTCTACCAGGGATACAGAACGTGACAGCTGACAGTTTCAGTAGGAATTTTTCTCATGGCCACGAATGAGAACTGAACTCAAAGCTGCTTCAAGATACATTCACCCTTTGGGGAACCCTGACTGCAGATCTCTTTGCTACTTACCAGAACAAGAAATGTCCTTATTACTGCTTCAGGGCCAGTCTGGGGAAACATTCATTGGGAGATGCCCTTATCCTCCCATGGGATGGGGACCTCTTGTATAACTTTTCCCAGTTTCCTCTTCTACCCAAGGTCCTGTTGAAAATTCAGTGAGACAAAGCAAGTGTTTTTCTGATTGCTCCTCCTGGGATCTTAACCTAGTTCTCATGGCTTTGATTAGACCTCCCTTTGAGTCCATGGCAACTTGCTCTTTCTTACACCTGTCCACGAAGAAAGTATTTCAAATTGCTATCACTTCAGCTAACCACATAGGAGAACTAGCAATCCTGATGGCACACCCACCATGCATTGTTTTTTTTAAAAAAACAAAGTAACTCTGAGGCCGCATCCCATGTTTCTCCCTAAAGTTGCCTCCACTTTGCATATAAATCAGCAGATCCATCTTCCTGGTTTTTTTCCCAAACCCACATTCTGACAACAGTGAGGCAATTCTGCATATGCAAGAAGTAGAAGAGCACTATCATTCTACTTGGACAGGACTAAGGACTTCAGGAAGTCCCCGGAATCCTTCCTTTTGCTCGAGGAAAGATCCAAAAGCTGCGCAGTATTGACTCAAACACTATCCAAATGGGTCTCAGCTGCATTAATCACTTATCAAGGGCACAACCTGCTGCCTTCGTCCAGAGTCCGTATGCACTCCATGAGGTCAATTTCTACCTCAGTTACATTCCTTAAAAATGACCCTGGCTTGGAAATCTGCAGAGCAGAGACTTGGGCTCTGCCCACATTTTCACAGAACATTATGTGATCACTGGAAATTCAGCCATCTTCGACTCCACAGTACTCACTGTAGTAACAGACTCCGGTCTGAAGTCCCAGCCTCCAGTGGTGAGTATTGCTCAGGAGTCACCTACAGTGAAGCACCCGTAGAGACACCCCTTGAAGAAGAAGAGGAAGTTACTCACCTTCAAGAGGTGTCCCTATGGGTGCTCCACAACATGCCCTCCTCCCCTCCATAGGGCAAACTATGAGGGAGGGAGAGCACATGTGCAGGCTCAAGGGATGCTGCTACCAAAAATCTCTGATTAGAGACACAGGGGCACAGATTCACCTACAGTGGAGCACCCATAGGGACACACATCTTGAAGAACCATTGTTACAAGGTAACTTCCTCTTATTGGACCACCTTCTGTTGATGAGTCAGACAAGCTTTTGAGCTTACACAGAGGTCTTCTTCAGGTCAGGACCAACAAAGGATATTGTCTAATTCATCTTCCCCATAATTTCCTACAAGTGAAAATTTATATTGACCCATAATTTTTCACAACTATGAACATTTCGCTTAATAAATTGATTTTAAGCATTTTTCGGTTTTTATCTATCGAAATACAATTTAAAAAATTAATTCTTCCAAGCCTTTTTACAAGTGATTGTTATTGACTTTTAATGGCAGTAACTCGTGGGTGGAAGAACAGTGTACTAGGGATTCTGACTAGCCTTTTTAGGTATTCTGACCAACAACCACATCCTCTGCTGACTTGTCTGGAAGCAAATGAACAGCATAAACAGCATGCTTTATAAATTAGTCTGAACGTAGAAAATCAGGTTGCATAGCACCAGTAGAACATTCTGTACATGGGGATGAAAAAAGAATCCAGATAGCTTTGTATCAGCACCATGTTCTTTCCTGTTGTGACTAGTCACATATAGTTACATATGTTAATTACATGTGTCTGTTGAATTGATCAGGCCATTCTTTTAATTGGAAGATCCCATTATTTAAGCAACAGCCATGTATATAAAGTTGCATGGAATGATCTTGTTTCAAAAAATACAATCTTGTATAGGCTGTTGGTCTAGCAGGTGTAGTCTTTTATGCAATTAACTGTATAAGCTTAATCAGTAAGATTGCTTTTATTTAATACTTTTATCAAATATGGTTTTTCTAGTTTATTATTTCGCAAAGGGTCTTTAAAAATTGCTTTAAAACAGTTTAAAGTGGTAGTTACAAATATATAAAATAAAATGCTTCAAGAGGGAAGTTGCAGTATGAAGTAGGGGGAAAAAAAATCTATTTTTAATGAAAGAGTCTTTGATCTGTTCCTCCTGGAATTTCAGTGGGCCTCACAAGGGGGAAGCTATTCTTAATACATACGCAGCTGTCCTTTCAAGGCCCTAGAATGCTGACTGAATGCAGTGTGTACAAATATTTAACCCGCATTAACCTGGATTTTAGTGCTTCAGATGCTAATTAGAATCATGTACAAGGACTGGCGTTTTCAAAAATGGTGTTAAATTTAATTTTCTTAACTCAGTTCTGTGTTTAATAATTAAACTGCCTCCTAAGCTATTAGCCATCTCATTTGTGCTTTGGAGGCTAAACAGAGCATGGCGTTAGTTCTGTTTTGTTCAGTAGGGTTGTAGGAAGGAAGTTAATAAACTAGGTTAATTCAGTGCTTTAGCCATCTCTTCAGAAGATGAAGGAAAAGAACCAGCCCGTGTAGGTTTAAACACACTTAGCAACCCAGCTTGAAATTACTTTAAGTAGTTCAAGACAAAAAGTCTCCCCTTTGCAATTAAATCCCTTACATTCAGATCAAATAGAATCAGTCTATTCAACCACCACAAGTTTAGAAATAGAGTTTAGCAAGTTATATCCCTGCTATTAATTGTATACTATCAGGAAAACTTAAGCTACCTAGAAATGTGTGCTATTGCTCTGTGTTTTAAAACAAAACTGGCTGTTCTTCTAATTAATCTTTATTTTGGCTTCCACTGTTCTCCCTGACCCCCCTCACCCCAAAACAGAGTATTTTAGTGAAAATTTTAAGCATGTAGTAATGATCGTCATTATGTTTGTCAATGTCTCTGCTCCCTGCAAAATCTGGGTAGGAAAAATATCTTGAAAATATATTGCCACATTGAAAGTAACATTTTGATCTGTGTTTTAAACTGGTAACTTTCCATCGTCTGGATAAACCTGGGCCTCATAACTGGCATTTCAAACGACTGAGCAATGAGAATGTACTTTTCGTACAGAGTTAACTTGTTTTCTCTCTATCTTTTTAGTCACTTCCCACATATTAACAGAAACAAACTGAATTAAAATAAGTCAATCCTGTTTTGAGACCTGTAAGCAAAATTAATGTTTCAGTCTCTCTAAGACCTTTAAGTATTATTAGCACTTCCCTTTAAAGGTAGAAAGAGCAGAAGAACACACAGGCTTAACTGAGTTAGCAAACAACCAGCAATTATTATTTAAAACAAGAGACAGATTGCCATTTGTCGTAGGATTTTAAGCAAAACCAATTTAGAACCCATAATTCACAGAAGTTTCTACAGAGCAAGCAAACCTGGCCTGGCAGAGCTCCACCCAGCTATGTGCTCCAGAGAATACCCTTAATATGGCTCATCAATCAGGGACTTTCCCCGTCCTTATGGTTTACTTGTCTTGACAATACCAGGTGCAGGTTGACAAGGTAGACCCAAGAATTAAGAATAACAGTAACATTAGTAGTAGTAACAGTTTTCCAAAGAAGTTAATGTTCTACTTCGGTCCACATGCGTGCTCTTAGCCATCCTCATGCCTTGTGCAGAGAGCATGAGGATGTGGACAAACTACTGTCAACTGCCTTGGTCTGAGGCAGAGTGTACTGTGGTCTCCACTTCTAGATTACTCTAGGAATAACTTCTTGGTTGGTTTAGTTTTAGGTGTAGTTCTACTTTTAGTTTAATCTCGATTTAGATTTTTTCTTCTTATTTATGTTTTCTAGAGGGTTTATTTCCTTAGAAGACCCTCCCATGCCCCATTTTTGAAGGGGTCCTCCTCTCAATAGTTATTTACCCAGGGTAAACCTGTTTCCCTGGGATTCAAACATTGCCAGGAATCTGTCCTGGCCAGTGATGGTCGGTCTTATATTTATTTTTTGGGAGACATGCATATCCCAACTAAGTGCAACATCTGTTGGATATTCAAGAGTAGATCCAGGACAAACTGGAAGATTAAGTTTAGGCATGCATGTCTGTAGAGAGGTACATTCCATTGACCAAATCAGTGTCTGTCACTTGCTTAAACAGAATGCCGCATAAGGGCCAAAAATGCCTAGATCTCTTTGGTCACAAGAGCTACTCATTCACGATGTTACAGTTTAGGACCACTAATTATCAACCTCTGATTACTCAGTATAATCACACAAACTATAGCAAATTTAATTTGTTTATTGAACATCTCCCTCTAGAAAATGGGGAACAATTTCAGATGATCATTGCGGAGGTTCAGCAGTGACCTTGTTACAGGCCTCCGTTGATGGAGGACACAGCAGCCTGATCTATTTCTGCAGCAGTTGTCATGCATCTTGGTGGCAAACATCAAGATTCCCAAGGGAAATCCGGAACACCGTAGAAGGCCTTCTTTTTGACTGACTTCAGCTCTTCAGTGAGTCCACTGATGAATCCTTGCACATTCTCAAGGAGTCGAGGGCCACACATTTCTTGGGGTCTACACATCTATGAACAACAGAAAATTTAGTAGGTCACAGGCAGCTCAAAGATTCCACCCAGCTCAGGTCCCTACTTTCCATAGGTCATCTGAACCATCCAAGAGGCCTGGGTTTCAGAAAAGAAAACCATTTGTTTTATCTTCCACTACTATCAAATCTTCCTCGTCATCTAAATGTCAATTCTGATGTTTTGGTTCATGGTCAAGAACAGCCCCAACTTCAGTATCTAGAACTGCACTATTCTGTCCACCTTCTCCCAACTGTTGCAGACTCTTTTCCCTGGTTTCAGCTTTCATGGGAGCAGATTACATCTGTCAGATGAGTTTTGGGGGTTATAGCATCAGGTTATTCATCTACTTTACTTCCATTCCCCCAACCCCTTCTCATCCTGTTTCAGAAGCCCATCTCACACACACTTACTGAGACACAAGTTCTCTCCCTCCTTTACAGAGCCATAGGGCTGGTTTCTGTCCAACAGAGAGGTAAGGGATTTCATTCCAAGTACTTCCTGTTTCCCAAAAAGAACAGGAGATGGAAACTGCTCTTAGATCTCAGAGTTTTGAACACTTTCATCAAAGTGAAAAAGTTCAGGATGGTAACTTTCACAACTATAATTCCATCATTTAGAGTCAACCTTCAGAATGCCTATCTTCCCCTTGTGGTACATCTATCTCACAAAACATTCCTCTGCTTCATGGTCAGCCAGAATCACTTCCAGTATCGGGTGCTCCTGTTTGGTTAATTCATTCACCAGGGTCTTTTTGAAGATCCTGGCGGTGGGGGCTGCTCACCTATGTTAGTGTGGAATAATGGTGTTCCCTTAACTCAGCAGTTGGCTCCTCAGAGGCCAATCATGCAATGAAGTTGTCTCCACAGTAAGGAAATCTATGACCCTGTTTAACAGGTTAGGACTCCATCTCAACGTGGAAAAGTCCACTTTGACAGCAGTTCAGTATATACTGTTTATATGAGCATCTCTGGATGCCATAACATCCAGGGCTTACCTACTGACGGATTTACAGTACAGATAAATCTGATTTCCAGTGTTCAACAAAGCCCACAAACAATAGTCAAAAGTTTTCAACTTATAGGTCCTATGGCTGCTTGCATTTTTGCCACACTACACACCAGGCTGCACCTGCACTGCTTCCAAAGCTGAGAACTGTCTACAGTCCAAACAAACTGAGCCTTGACAAATTGGTGTCCTTTCCTTATTGAGTTCTGTGTTCACTCAATTGGTGGGAGGACCCATCCAAGGTCTGTGCAGGAGTTTCCTTTACTGAACCTCCCACTACCGTCCCTATAGCCTCAGATGCGTCCCTCAAATGATAGGTAGCTCATCTCCATACAGACTGTCTAAGACAAAAGTTCTGCCCAAGAGACCCCTCTCTACATCAGTCTCCTGGAGCTCATAGTGGTCAGGTGTGCCTGCATTCACTTCCTTCAAATAATCAAGGGTCTATCCGTCAAGATCATTACATCCAACATAGCCTGGATTTACTACATAAATCACCAGGGAGGCAGGAGATCTTTCTCTTTGTGCTGGAACAATAAAGCTATGGACCTAGTGCATAGCCAGTCATGTTTTCATTTCAGCCTCTTATCTTCTAGGCAATAAAAACACCATGGTTGGTTGATTGAGCAGGCACTTTTCCCAAGATTATGTGTGGGCATCAGACAGCCTGATCATCAAACATATTTTCCTAACGTGTGGCTTCATTACCACCATCATAAACAGAAAGTGCAAGAAACTCTGCTTTAAAGGTTGCATAAGCCATCGATCTGTGAGGGAAGCCTTCCTCCTTTATGCCTGTCACCAGATACCATTGATATTCAAAGTACTAAACAAGATCAAGAAAAAAAGAGCCAAGGTTATTCTGATTGTACCAACTTGGCCAAGACAAGTTTGGTTTCCTTAGCTGATTCACCTCACTTCTGACCCAGCCTTACAGCTTCCAATTATTTCCCACTTGCTAACTGAGGAGTTGAGTTGGTCCGGTTCTCCACCCTGATTTGAACATTTTATGGCTCAGGGCTTGGTTCCTTGATGGTTCCCTAGGGTAGAAGTCTCTCGTTTGAGAGAGGTGCAGTAGGTTTTATTAAACAGCAGAAAAAAGACTCAACTAGGAAGACTTACCTGCAAAAATGGAAGAGATTTCATCATTAGTGTATCCAGTGACCATTGTCACCTGTCCATTCTTCCCTCTCAGCTGTTCTGGATTACCTGTTGGACTTGAAGAAGTCAAGACTTTCCCTGAGTTCCATTCAAGTTCATTTAGAGACTATTAGTGCCTTCCATTCCCACGTGGAGGAGTTTTCAAAGGGTTGATTAACTGTTTTCCAGATATTAGAGAGCTCACTCTGTTGTGAGATTTAAATTTGGTCCTCAGTTGTTTGATGAAACTGTCCTGTTCCACCAATATCCCAGTGCATATGGTAGATCCCCCTCTTCAGTTTTCTGCAAGGAGAAAATATCCCTTCTATCAGGTCACAAGTTTTTACATAAGGTATCCTCAGACTTCCGTGCCAATCAGCTCATTCAGTATGCAGTTTTCTTCTCTAAGCCACATCAGACCAAGGAGGAAGCTGCCCTCCATACATTATATGTTAGAAGGGTATTAGGCTTCTGTCTGGATAGAACCCAACCATTCAGAAAGTCTGACTGTTTCTTTTGTCAATAGGGCTGACGGATCCATGATTTCCACCCAAAGAATTTCAAAGTGAGTTTTGGGTTGCATCCTCTCTTGCGGCTGTTAATGTTCAGCCCCTCCTAAAATAATAGCCAATTCTACCAGATGTTAGTGTCCTTCCATGACACTGTTAAAAATATACCAATTGCGGAAATTTGCAGAGCTGCCACTTGGGCTTCCATTCACAACTTCTCCAAACACTGTGCTTTAGTGTAGACATCTAAGGCAGATGTTGCCTTTGGTATTACAGTTCTGTTATCAGTCTTAAATCTGGTTCTGAAGCTTCCACCTCCTGCAGGATGTACTGGTCAGGAGTCACCTGAAGTGTAGCGGCCATACCAATATAAAGAAGAAGGAGGGGTTAACTACCTTGTACAGGAACTGGAGTTCATTTAAGGTGTTTGTCACTGTGAGGGCTCTACTACCCACCTTCCTTTCCCTCTGCATTGGAATCTTGTCCTGCAGGACTTTGTGGTACAGAAGGAACTGAGGGTAGTTTGACCATGCTGCCCTATTTACACTTGGTATAGGGGACAAGGGTGTCTAGAGCACAGGTGCAGACCAAACGGGTACTGCTACCAAACACCTCTGATCAAAGGCATGTGGAGGGCATACACACCTGAAATGAAGCACATATGAGGACAAACAACTCAAAGAACTCTAGTTACTGTACAAGTAACCTCTTTTTCCTCTTCCTGTCTCTTGTACCAAAAAGTCTTAAGTGCTGAGATCACTATATGATGCCACCTATCAGGGCTATAATAATAATTGGACATGATAAAGTTGTCTAAACTTGGATTTAAACTGGGTGTTCTTTTAAAATATATTTATTAGCTAATAAGGCTGGAGCCCAAAAATAACAACTATTCAGGTGTCTTTATTTAAAAAATAAATTAAGCAAAATAATAAAATGGACTGACAGCCCAGGGAAGTGAACTTTCTTTAGTAACAGAACAGATGGAACATGATCAGCTGGAGTTCAAGTTTTCTCATCTCACTAATGTGACTTAATTCTGTTTTGGAGGGACTTTTCTAGGAGAAAGAGCAAATTGTCTCAATGTCCATTCAGTCCTTCGCTTCTGCAGTGAGACTGCTAGGAAAAGCTGCAACTTATGGTGGTTGTGTAATGTAGACATCAGTCCACTGAGAACTGGACTGAGGCCATCACTTTAATTTAAGCCACTGAACCAACATAGTATAATATTTTTTGGTCACAACCTATTCAAACCATTGACTTGCAGGTGAAAGGGTGTATATACCAATGAAACCCCTCTAGAGCTGGCTGAAAAATTTGTATTAAAAAAGGGATATATTTTTGACAAAAATGTTAACCTGTTTTTTCCAACCAATTCTAAAGTCCTCTAAGCTTAGCATTTGTCAGCTTTTACCACATCTTAAGAGCATGTTTCATGGACCAGCTCCCTTCCTCTTTATGATTATTTGGGTCACCTCATTCCATTTGCTGTCTAGCCACAGTCCTTAGGTACCTAAAGCAAATGCATGAATGGCAAAGTATTATGGAAGTATTTAAGTATTTTAACTGTCTGTTGCACTAAGTCATGCTTTTCGGAGGTGTGTGTGGAGGGATGGGGGCGTGTAATGATGATAAAGATCTATCACTGGCAACTTCTGACTCAGCTCTGGCTTCTCTAGCTGCTCCAGGTACAGAGGGGAGAACGTGTATCCTCCCTTGGAGTCTGCTAACATAGCTTCTCCACATCTTCAGTTGCTTTAACATAAATTGATGCTTTTTAAAAACAAAAAATAAAACCATGGATGACCGTAGAAGCAGTCAGAGTCAAGGTCCCATCTCTTTGTGAACCACAGTATGAGAACCTCTGTTCTAAGCTGTCCTATATTCCAGGCTTCCATTGGGCTCACACAGATATTATTTAGTATAATCCAGGGTACAATAATATGAATTGATGATTTGGTTTTCATGAGATAAAATGGCAAATTCATCAGGCTTTGTTTTCATTTTTGGGCCAATGAGAAAATGAAAGTTTAATATAAAAATCAGAACCTTAGCAAAATGTGCAGTATTTTGAACTAATTATGAAATTAATTTCTAACCTTGTATTTCAATATAGGACAGATTCTCCTATCCTTACATTGAGTAGTGCTGTACTCTCTGTGCAGTTCTCTTGAAGTCAGTGAGACTACTCACAGAATAAGGCTGCCAGAATCTGACCTGTAGCACTAAAAGCTTAAAGTACAGCACTGGCTGAAAGCTAACTTAAATACACTTCAGTTCTTAATGCATTTCAAATATTTTGGTGACAATTAGATTGCTGAGAGCAGCTATGACCAACTGCTGTGAGAATTAGTTCATTCTAACCTAACAACTACTTCCATTTGGATTGCTAGCGAGCTGATTTGACATGAAAATCTTTTGTTCAGTATATGACCATCTCTAAAATGCAGGATTGGCAGAGATGTCAGCCAATCTGTCAACCTTATTTTTGTTTTTAAATCTGCTGCTGGGGTCAAAAGTGCTGACTAAGTGGGATAAAATAATAAAAGATTTACTGCTTGCCTTCAGCAGCCTTTTCAGTGTACAGATCAAGGCTGTCGCAATAAAGAGCATCTTGGAAAAGGAATTGGTGTCTAATGACAGTAGTCATCAGTGAACAGGACTTTATTTATTTTAACTGTACCACAGGCTAGACAAGGGACTTATCTTTTTCTCTTTTTCTTTCAGACGACATGTTTGACCTCCCGTTCCCAGATGACATGGACAATGACATTGGAATTTTAATCACAGGGAATCTCCACTCTTCTCCAAATTCCTCTCCAGTTCCTTCCCCTGGTTCCCCTTCTGGGATTGGCGTGGGATCTCACTTTCAGCACAGTAGGGTAAGGACTGTAATGCTCAAGACACATACATATTAAGTAATTCTCCAACAAAGCTTTTTCTGTAATTTCTGAAAATTAACCAGCTGACTGCAGACAGAAGTTAATGGAGGAAGAAGCCTTGAAGTTAACAGTAAAAAGTTGAAGATGTTAGCTACATGCTATCAGAGAAGATGAAAGGTGCAGCAATTATACCTTTATTTATATCAATGACTCCAAAATTAGTGATAGCTAATTGTCATTGTGGAACTTGATTTGGATGGGAGCTTTTGTTTCTTGTGCCAGAGCCATATTCTACATCCTTGAATTGGATGTCCATCTGTATTCATGAAAAGCAAAGATGATGATAATTTGGCACAATGCATAAGGTTAGAAGGGACTGCCAGGGTGATCTAGTCTAACCCCCTGCCAAGATGCAGGATCTGCTGTGTCTAAACCATCCAAGGTAGACAGCTATCAAGCCTCTTTTTGAAAACCTCCAGGGAAGGATCTTCCACGAACTCACTAGGGCAGTCTGTTCCATTGTCCTATTGTTCTTCGATTTAATCTAAATCTGCTATGATGTAGTTTGAACCCATTGCCTCTTGTCCTGCCCTCTGTGGCAAGAGAGAAAACAAGTTCCTGCTTCTGCCATCAAAGAGTTGGATTAGATATCGGCCTAGTTTTGAAGTCTTCATAAATGATTTTCCAGAAAAAGGAATTGGTGTTTGAGTGGACTGTTTTTCCTCACGATAAAACCTAGTGTCAGAACTTAAGCTCTGTAGGTGCTTGAGTTTTATGCAAATTTTGCTTTCTCTGAAAAAAATTAGCCCTGGGTGCATGCTCCTTATAAGTTATTTCTGTTTAAAGTGGCTTTTGAGAAGCTAGTTCCGGCATCAACGGTTATTTAAAATGCAAATTTTGTTAATTTGAGAAAGAATTGTTGATTGTTAAATCAAATTTAGCATAATTTTGAAGCAAGTTTGGCGGGGTTGTCTTACAAATACACATTCTCTTCGTTGTATAAGAGACTCCATGGTGCTTTTATTTATGCCTATCATAATCCTTTCCATGACAAACATGCAAAAACTGCAGGCACTGCATTTATAATGTGGTAGCAGGGAGGCTTTTATTAGGGAAGTGTTGAAGTTAAAGCTGAAATATACAGAAACATGCTTTACAACAATTATTTAAAAAAATTAGAGATTGGATTTTACTTCATAAATAAATCTAAGATAATGGGGATGAATTTGCTGTTGCTTTTGTAACCCACTATATATTTTATAACTAGGCAATGTGTAAATCTCCCAGCTACTGGCGATACATTGTTAGTTTTAAACAGTAAAATTGTAAATCTGGTATGATTTTAAGTCCGGAACACACTCCTTAGATCTTAACTGCAGACCCTTTGAGTATGGATGATGCTAACAATTCATTGTGACACAACAGCATTATGCTTAAACAATGAATAGTTTATTTTATTAAAAACTCTCTCGCGACTCAAAACTCAGTGATTTTTCAAGCTGGGGAACTGTGCCAGGTTAACAGATCTGAAGAATAAAGTCGTCTATTTAGGCACAGACAGGCACAGCAATAGCGTAAGCTTGCTGCATTGCCCTGCAGCCAGTGTGCCTCAGCTGTCACCTTAAGGGACTTATCTTGCTCAGACTTTAAGAAGAAGGTCAATTGTGGGGTGTGTGTTCTGTGATCTTGGACATATGTCCATTAGACACTAATAATTCAACTCACTTCTCAAAGGCCATCAGGTAGTTCTAAATTACACTCCATAAGTTGTTTTCAAACTGGCAACCCTAAAGATAAAAAGCTCCATATTCTATTACCAAACCCTTGAGCATCCCACCACTGAGCATCAGTCAACAAGTTTCTCTCTCTGACTTACTGAGTTGTTCAGTCTCTTATCATTTTTTTGCATTTTTTAAAGAATTGCTTTATACAATTGACCAGGGGTCGGCAGCCTTTCAGAAGTGGTGTGCCAAGTCTTCATTTATTCACTCTGATTTAAGGTTTCAGGTGCCAGTCATACATTTTAACGTTTTTAAAAGGTCTCTTTCTATAAGTCTGTAATATATAACTAAATTATTATTGTATGTTAAGTAAATAAGGTTTTTAAAATGTTTAAGAAGCTTCATTTAAAATTAAATTAAAATGCAGGGCGGCCAAGACCCGGGCAGTGTGAGTGCCACTGAAAATCAGCTCGTGTTCCGCCTTCAGCACGCGTGCCATAGGTTGCCTACCCCTGCAATTGACTCTCAATGAAAACTTTATCCAACTGGCTTAAAAGCAGCACAAAAAGGTTATTGACCAAAGAGCTTGGAGACCTGGACAGGTCTTTTCTGGGTGAACCTGTTGTAGTAATTCAGTTTAACCATTAACAAGGGCCTGATAATTGAGGTGTAATTTTTGTTTTTAAAAAAGCAACAGCGTGTGATCATTACCTTCTGGGTCAGGGAAGGTCAAGCCTTCATCCATGTAATCTGTAATTGATTGTTGTAGTTTACCAGTGTGAGCCCTGATTGCTCAGCAGCCAGTTTCAAGGTCTGCTGTTAGATTTTCCAAGTGCCCGCAGCCAAGTGAGCTGCAGCCCTTTCTAAGCATAACCACTTTATGGGCTGTTTAACTTTCTTTGATGCTTGATTAAGATATTACTGATGGAGAAAGAGCTGCTTCAAGGACTAGCGCTGGAAGGTTTCATCATGAAACCAATTTGGGTGTAGTGGGATCAGATGGGTGTTTTTTCCCCACTGGATCAAAAAGTGGGTGGATTAAATGGATTGCCAATACAGGTTCTTCTAAATATCTTCAGTCTAGAATATTTTCAAACTTTCTAGGTCACCATGTTTGAATCTATTAAAGGAATAAAAAGATGGGAAAGAACATATACTAAAAACAAATGTACCCCTAAAAATGCAGTTACAGTTTAAAATATGAAATTAACCTCCCTTGAGCAGAACACACATCACTCCTCTTATCAGCTTTAGAAAGCTCATGAAATTTGGGAAATGTAGAAACCATACAGTTTCTCCAGCCACTGCTGCTCTACAAATGATCCAAAATGCCTGCAAACAGCTATTCTTTCCTTTGGAATGCTCCATCTTCTGCCAGCCTAGAGAGAACAATTCCCTCCAGGATCAAATCCTGTTTCCCTGCATATAGCCTTAATTTCATGCCACTAGGTCCTGGAACAGACTCACTTCAACCTGTCATGTTCTATTGTTCTTTAGGGACCTGAGGTGCTCCTGGATTGTTAATCTGGAGAACCCCACTACCCGAAATTAGGGCTAAATAGTGTGGTTTGAAAAGCTCTGTGACTAAGCTAGAGGGAATATGTTGCACAGTCTGAGATTACCATGATAGCTGGCAACAAGTCAAACTAGATTCAGAATTGAGGGGTGTGTAAACAAAGGAGTATCTGTGGGAGCTTACAGAAAAGGAGTTGGGACAGTGAAACAAGGAATGAACTGATTGATTTTTCATGCTGCTAATGCTTTTCTTTTTGTTTTCCCCCTCTAGAGCCAAGGAGAGCGTCTTCTTTCCAGAGAAGCCCCTGAAGAGCTGAAGCAACAGCCTCTTGCTCTGGGATACTTTGTATCCACTGCCAAAGCTGAGAATCTTCCACAGTGGTTCTGGTCATCCTGTCCACAGGCACAAAACCAGTGTCCCCTCTTCCTCAAGGTTTGTCTAGTATCCTGTCCCTAGAGGGGGGTAATGGCAGGGAAACAGACACCCCCAGTTTTCCTGGAAAGTACTGCCTTTCAGGGGTGTCAACTGATTATATTTAAAACTAGAGTTATATTTGAGTTTCAATGTAATCAGTTGGCCGCTGCATTCCCATTTACGCTTCCTCCTACCCCTCAGGTCCTTGCCTCCATCTGTAGTCACTTGATCATCCCTTCCCCCACTTAGAGAAACTCAAGGTTGGGGTTCCCTTCATCAGGGCTTTGGAGCTGTGCTCCGGCTCCACTCCAGCTCCAGGCAAAAACCTGCAGCTCCACTGCTCTGGTGCTGCTCTGGGCTCCGCTCCAAAGCCCTGCCCTCTATGCTGCGATTTGGTGCGTGCCAGCTGCCTGCTTTCCTACTGCATTGGTCTGCACAAGCACACAATGGATTCTGACAATTTCCAAACGCTAAAGCACCTCCCATTAAGTGATATTAGAAAAAGGTATCCTGGCTTTCAGTTCCCAAGGCCTAGTCATCCTAAGGAAGAGGAAACTGTAGTTCTCATTCTGCCATGCTACAGCTGTGGCACAAAAACCAAATATGAGGAGCTCAAGCAAAACAGCAGTTCTAGAAACTTTGCCCAAGGGTGTGTCTTCACTACCCGCCGGATTGGCAGGCAGCAATCGATCCAGCAGGGATCGATTTATCGCGTTGTCTAGATGTGATAAATCAACCCTCAAGTGCTCTCCCGTCAACTCCTGTACTCTAGCTCGGCGAGAGTTGCAGGCAGAGTTGACGGGGGAGCAGCAACAGTCGACTCACCGCGGTGAAGACACCACAGTAAGTCAATCTAAGTATGTCAACTTCAGCCACGTTATTCACGTAGCTGAAGTTGCATAACTTAGATTGATTACACCCCTCCCCCTCTCAGTTTAGACCAGTGCTAATTGACCTACACTGATGGACAAAGTATAAGTACTTGACTAGGATAGATATACAATCAGTTTCTTTTCTGTGACTAACTTTTTATAGATTTTCATAACAAAACAGGCAATTAATAGTACAAAAAAGTAAATGACTTACAGCTCGTATAGGTTTCCAAATACCGCACACTTCACAGGATCGCCAATAGATCTATGTAATTACACAATTTTACAGCTTGTCAAAGCTGCAAGACCAAACACTACAAAACCACACAGATACTCTATAGACATAACGTGTTAGGGAAGGAATAAGAGTAATAAATAGGAGAAGACATGCATGAACAGGGAGAAGGGGGGATTAGTGTCTTTAGTGTATATTTCTGTTATCCTACAAAATCTTTGCTTAATATCATCTTCAGTGTATATAATGTTTTCCATTCCAAAGAATCCCGAAGCGCTTTATAAAACATATACTGATATACACTAGAATTGCTTCAACTACTCGAAAAATATAGTCACCTTTTGGGTGGCATGCAGCAGCTTCTTAACCGCACATTGTACAAAACTAGACATTTGTGAATGAGGAAAATAATGGACCCCAAATACAATTCCAAAGTAATTAAGTAAGCAAGATGTAGAGTAATTAGACAGTCCTGTTGTGCTTGCCCATTTCCAATTTAACTAATATCTTCAACTCTTTCTTTAAGTACCACGGGTCTTTCTGTCTACCTAGGTTCTTATGTTGGTGTCCATCATTCTACTATCAAAGACCAGTCTTTTGCTCTTTCCCAACAGGGAAAGACAGGTTTAAAGTGGTAGTAGTGGTTGTTGAATATAGAAAAGTGAGTTGGTTAGCATCAGTAAGGGTACCTTTGTAGGAGAACTTGGCTGAGGAAATGGATTTTGTATTAAGCTCAGATAATTACAAGTGACCTAGATTTATAAGCTGAAAAGTGGTACCTCCAGCATCACAACATCCCCTAGTTCTATACAAGAGATGTTGGCTCAGCGCTGACCAAAGGAAGCAGGCAACGCAGTGAGTCATCAAGCCATCTCCTGTAGCAAGTCTGGTTTTCCAGGGAGACCTTCTTTCTAAGTATGCGCTTGGCTCAACTCTGCTTTGCTTGCTAAATTTGAGATCACAATCCAAGCAGATACGAAAGTAGGGATCAAAGATCAGTTTTTTTGATCATTTTAAACCTCTGTTTTTGAGGTTTGAGAGAATGCATAATAGAACTATTCAGTTCCAGCAGTAAAAACACAGCACAGACAAGACAAACTTTCTGAATTCTTTCCTTAAACCTTGAGTAGGTTTAGACTTTCTGCTGCTAGATTCATTAATGCATTGGGTGCGATAAATCCTGTTGCTAACACATTACATAATCGGTTTGGCTTTCAGTGCTTGAAATAGCTTTTTTGCATATATGGTGGCTATGGACTGTGGACCACAGTTCAGTGTGATTTTCAGAGACATCTGACCCCCAGTAATAAAAATTTGGGGGTTCAGACAGGCATTCAAGAATGAAATTGCAGAGATACAGAATGTATATGGACACACTAGGATTCAGCAGAGAACAAACAGTATGTCCAGCTCTAGAGTCTAAACCTAGTTAACAAAAATTTCAAGTTGTTCTGGGAAGCGGGCGGGGTCTGCTTATTTTAAAATTCTCAGAGATATTGCTGCTGGTCCTTGTGAAATCTGCTGACACACCTGTTACGCAAATAGCTATGTTTGTCGCTTTCCTTCCATAGGCCTCACTGCATCACCATATCTCCGTAGCACAGACTGATGAACTTCTCTCTGTCAGGAACTCTCAACGGGTTCCCCACCCCCTCGACTCTAAAACTACATCAGATGTTTTGAGGTAACATCTTCCAGGCTGTGCATTCCCCACCCTTCCAAGGCTATGAGAACAGTTTACTGAACATCACTGAGGGATCCATTGCTTTGAACCTCAGAATCTCTCCCCTGCTTTAACAGTTCCAGTCTGCATTACACTTAGCCCTTTGTGGGTGCACAAGAGAGCCACCCTCCGTAAACCCCTCCCGAGGGGATGGGCAAATTTTGTTGGAGTTCAGGTCCTGCCACCACTAGTTGAAAGTGGGTGGGGAGAAGAGCGGAACCATGGTGGCCATTTCTCATATTCTCCACACCAGTCAACAAGCTGGCAGGGACTTCGTTGGGGATACATTCTCCTGTCCAGAGAAATAGGGTTGTGGGTTTTTTAGTTATGTTTTAAGTAGAAGCTAATGCATTCTCTCAATTTCCCTTCTCCTATAGAGCAGAAAGTAAACAAGCAAGCCTCTCTTCCAGTCTGGTTTGTGTACAAGTCAGTAGAGCTTGCCAAAACACTTGGTTTTGATTAGCAAGATACTTGGGGGTTTTGAAATTTGGGTTCATGCCACATCAGAATGAAACCAAATTTGCCAAAATGTCTCTGTGAATCAAAAAATTAGGTTCAGAAACACAGTGCTTCTGAAACAAAATCTGCAACTGACTGTCAGTTCTGCTGAGCCTCTGCAGGTCCAGAGCAGCCCCATCTAACAGACTGTTAGGGGCCAGTAACCTCAGGGCATCCAGGATCCTAACAATCAACCTTGGGGTTCCCAGCCCTGGGACAGTCCCTATGGTGGGGCTGCTCACCATGGATGTCTCCTAGGACTTCCAGGCTCCTACCTCCAAAGAAAGGAACTTTAGGGTTGTGGGATGGCATACAGGCACTCAGTTCCAAGCAGGGAGCCTGGAAGCCCTAGCATGCCCCCACTCTGGAGCCCTGGCTGGAATTTGGATTTTTAGGGCTTCTGTAGTTCCTGCTCTGCAGCAGGAAGCCTGGCCAGACCCAGCTCCAGCCAGGGCTCTGCAGGCTGCTGATCTCTCTACTCTGGAGCTGGCAACCTAGCAGCTCCCAGGGGCTATCAGACTCAGCTGCAGAGCAGTCAACCCTGGAACAGTAGCAGGTTTCCAAGGGAAATCTACCTGGTTTTTAGTAACATTTTGTTGAATCTGCAGTAGATTTTGCTCCAGCAAATTCCTGCCTTAGCAGAGCTGGTTGGAAATTTTCCAAGTAAATGTTTTCGAAAAGACAGCATGTGCAAAGGCTGGATTTTCCATAACATGAAGTCTTTAAATCAAGATTTGAGAACTTCAGTAACTCGGTTAGGGGGTCAATTACAGGAATGGATGGGTGAGGTTCTGTGGCCTGCGATGTACAGGAGGTCAGACTAGATGATCATGATGGTCCCTTCTGGCCTTAAAGTCTATGAAGAGCAGGACCATAATTTTCCAGTCCCATCACTTAGTCTCTCTCTCTCTCTTGCAGGTTTGTTTTGGAGCAGTACAATGCACTGTCCTGGCTCACGTGTAACCCTGCCACTCAGGATCGCAGCTCCTGCCTTCCTGTTCACTTCGTGGTGCTCACTCAGTTGTACAACGCCATCATGAATATACTTTAATAAAAAAGCACTTGTTCCTCTGGCTCATTCCCCCTCAACCTAAGAAATGTGCCACCATCTGCAAAAATCAAAACTGCTTCTCTTCAGACCAGGCCCGAGGTCCTGTGCTGTGCTTCAGTTCCTCCATAAGCACACGTGATTTCTGCAGTGTTCAAAACTAATCAACGCATTGACACATCTTTGGCAGCTTCTATCAGAAATCTGGGTCCATCCAGAAACACTGAATATACAGTACCCTCAATCCAGTGTTATCTTAGAGGCCAGTAGTTACTGGTCAGTGTGAAATAACGAAAAGGAAGAATCTGAAGACGATGTCCTTTTGCATGGGGAACTGATTTACAATTAAGGGCAATTTCAGCCCTGCACGTAAAGTCTTGTAGTGACCGGTTTGGGTTGCCTAAAGGTTATTTTGTTTGAACATGTAAGCTGGGATTTTGCAGAAATGGAGAACCAGTTATATTCTATTATAAATAATGGAGTTTTCTGTCTACTTGGAGTTCCTGTCAGAGTGGATTGGGATGAATGCATGCATTTGTTTCCTGTCCATGTAGATGTGAATGGTCCGGAGATATTTTAATTTTATTTATTTTTAGGTTTTGTTGTTTAAATTATAGAGGACCAGGTACAGTAGATGATCCTAAAGACCCAGCTCCGTTCCAGCGGAGGATTATTTATCTACATACCTCTTACTCTTCTGACCTAGAAATGGAGCTAAAAAACAATAACAATCAAAATACAAAATTAGGAAGACCATGTGCGAAAGGGGAGCACATTCAGAACTCTAATAGCGTCAGCATTTTCTGATAAGAACGTACTCTGTTTTAAAGAATTCAACTGTATTTAGCCTGGTTAAAGCAAGAAGTGGCCAGTGTTTAATGAAGGATAACACTACCATATGGAAGAAAAAAGATAGGGGTGGGGAGGGAAAACATTTTAAAGCCCAAAATAAAAGCAAATTGAAAGGAGTAAGTTAATCTAGTGTAGAGCAATGACAGATATATTTCCAATGAATTTAATGATGTTAGAAAACTATTATTGAAACCTGAGTCACCCATAGATCAGGACAGACTAGTCCATGTACATATCCAAAAGTATGTTTTTTGTTTACACTGAATCAGTTACAAATCTGGTGTATTTTTTCTGACTATAGGAATATTATTTCAAAGAAATAATTTTTAAAAATTATATCATTAAATTAGTACTTGAAGCTATGCCACTGTGGTGGAAAAGTTACGTTGTTTAGTAAAATGATTGCCATTTTTAAAGGTTAATGGCTAATTGAAGTATTTTTATGACTCCTTCATTCCAGGCTTAAAGGGGTTTATATTTAAACTCCATTTTCTAATGTTTGTTTTGCACTGTGCAGCAGGCATGGATTGCCTTATGTGAGGGGTCAGGGCACTTTGATCAGGCTGTGAGATCTAGTTATCTATGGAGAAAATCCTACAAATTTAAAGTTCTTCCAAAAGACTTTCATGTTCTGGTTAAAAAAAAATTAAATTCTATGATTTTAAAAAGTATTTTTCTTGAGATAATGTAAAACAAATTATATTAAAAAATTGCTTTTGTGATGGGAAGGTGAAAGCAGAGGAGTAACCTGTAAATGGATAATTTCAGTCTCTGCTCCAAGCCACCCATGTGAGGGTGTCTCTTTGCAATGTATAGGTAAAAAAAAATTAGATATCAAAACTATTTGTATCTAATGTGTACAGTGTAAAATTGACTTTAAAAATATTGCAGTACTATTTTTTCTTAATCAGAAAAGAAAATTCTCAAGGCCTTTTGAAGAGCATAAAAAGATGAAGATTGTAAACTTGTATAAAAAAATTTAACTTGGGGAGGAAAAAAATGTAAAGTAGACATTTGTAATCTTTTACCACTTTGGGGTTATTTGTTCCCAGGATTCATCTGAACTTTGAATTATTGTTTTGTTTGGGGCTTTTTTTTTTTTAAATGGGCTGTTTTTATCTAGGGGCTTTTCTTCCCCAGAAACCCAGTTCTAAGCAAAAAGAAAAAAGGGCAGCAAAGGAGGAGTTTTCATCTGGTGTCATTTTTATTTAATTTCTTTTTTAAGTTAAGAGAAGTTGTTGACATATTTATATGTTTTTGTGCAAAATCAATGAATGGCAATAGATTTTAAAGAAAAAATCTTATGTACTTCAGTGTGAAAAAGTCTGTATAATATTTCCCTTAAATATGCATTATTTTACTTGTGAGTTTTTTACTGAATTAATCTGAAATGTACAAGCCCTGGCTTTCCTACAGCGTGAAGACGTTTTTTTTTCTTAATTTCTAACTTTGGAAATCATGCTGAAATCAAAATTATTATTACAGTTGTTTGAGCTAGAGGGAGAGGGTGGGGGGGAGGAGGGGAATGTCCAGCATGCTTGTATGTATATTTCAGAACCTTTTTTAAATGTAAAAGCTGTACATTTCGGGGGAGTTCTGAATTTCTTTGTTTTGTTTTGTTTTCTCTGAGCATTTTGCAGTGAGCTTCTTTTATATATAGCCAACAATTTGAAAGAAAACAAAAAAAAATGTGAAGTTCATTTTAAATCTACAGTATATCGCTGGTACAGTACACTAAAAAGACTTTGATAAAAAGAAGAAACAATAATAATAAAGACCTCCATTTTAAATGTCATTCATATATACCTTGTGGATGAGAGCTATATACTTTTACACACTTTTTTAGATGAATAAATTATTGAATTACTGAAACTTCTGGGTGGAGTTTTATTCTCTGTAGTATATTCTTTGACTACTGCTAAATTATGAGCAAAGCAGTCCCAGAGTAAAGGTTTTGTGTTTATATGTAACCATACTATCTATACAGCATTCACAGAAATGAGGTCCATTTTGTTGTATTCATTTCTTCAGGAGCAAATCTAATCCCTAGGGAAGGTAACTTAGAACTAACACACCTTGTCTGTTAAGATGCATTTAAAAATCCATTGTTTCTCCAGGCTTCCTCCTAGGGTGATATGACTTCACACTGCAAAGAAATAAAAATATTAAAAATAGCTCAGTATAACAATTGTTACTTTTAGAGGTGGCAGTAGTGTAAAAGCAAATACAGCAACTAAACTGTAAATATTACGGGTTGTGACTCTGGTGATATTCTTTGTAAAGCACTTTATCCACTGTAGATGAAATTTATCCCTATATACCCCTTTAATGTGAAAGTTAAATTATTCTCCTTCCCTCCCCTGCACTGGGGTCAGCCTGTATGTGTAAAACAACTGAAATACAGTCACTCCATGGTAGAGGGGACCACTAGTGCACTATGGGTGGAGTAGTGAGGAACTTTCAGCCAAACCTCTGTTCTTACAAAATGCACCATGGGATCTTCAGTGCAAGGCAGACAACACGCTGGTTTTTGAGATCTCATCTAAAAGACATGACACACAGTCAAAACTTGCATGGGAATTCAGTTTATTTCAAAGCCTTAGCTGGCTGTGCTATGATCTGAAACCATAGTTGGAGTACAGGTTTTTGCACTCAGAGGCCTATTGCTCCTCAAGGGCCGAGAATCTTCCTCTTCAAGAGGAACTAAATGAATTCATAGGATTTGTTCCTTGATGGTTCCACAGCACTAAGAACTTCACTCTTATTAATAGCATATACCGTTACCAGAAACCCTCCATAAAATTATGTTGACAGGCTCAGTTCACATGTGAATGGATTTGTATTGACCTGCATGACCTATATATTTGCCTAATCATTTTCTGTTCCGCAATGCAATTATTACTGAAAAATGACCGCACAACTATGAAGTTTATACTCCTATAACAACAGCTGCCTGGTGGAGGTCTGGTGAATTTTCATTGAGCTACATGGGAGTTTTGGCCAAGTAAAAACTTTATTTAAAAACCAGGTTAGAACCAATGCGGTGGGGAAGTAAATTTGATTAGTTATGTCTGACCAAACCAGCTCCCAGTGTTCCATTTAAAAGACTGCCATACAAACCCAAATGGAGGTAGATTGAGGGTTTTGTTGAACTCGCTCAGGAAACGTTCTTGAAAAATATAGCAAAAGTAAGTTCTTCATCATACGTAAAATTCAGTTGGCAATAATGAAATCTCAGGATAAATTACTGCTCAAGTCAGTCAATCCCAAATCATTGCAAATATTGACAATCCCTTGGTTTTATTGGTTAAAACACCTCAGCACCTTGTATCAAGTTCTAACAACACCTTCAGCTATCTGGCTGTCCTGCATCCTGACAGAAGCCATCCATTTACAACAGCTGTGGCCCTTCAAAACAGACAGGATTTGTGTTAGGTCTGCAGAGTGTAGACAATACCTCAACTGGAAGACTGACCTTCATAGACTCATAGGTCAGAAGGGACCAATATGATCATCTAGTCTGACCTCCTGCACAAGGCAGGCCATAGAACCCTACCCATCCACTTTTATAACAACCCCTAACCCATGACTGAGTTATTGAAATCCTCAAAATTGTGGTTTGAAGACCTCAAGCTGAGACAAAAGCAGAAGCTTACACGGGAGTGGAAGAAAGGGCGGGATTAGCAAGGAAGTACCTTAAGTGATGGTCAAGAATAGTACGGTAAGTGAGCGAAGCTACAAAGCCGCATAGAACTGGACCTTTGCAGGGGAATCAACAATCATAGTAAAAGTTCACAGCCACTAAATAAGAAGAAACAGAGAAGAAGAAGTGGGCCGATCACTGAGGATGAACGGAGGTAAAGGATAACTCAGGCATGTCCCAATATGTAAATAAGTACTTTGCCTTAGTTTTTAATAAGCTAGATGAGGAGTTTAGGGATGATGGACGGGATATAATCGGGAATGTGGATATGGAGGTGATATACGCATCGAGGTAGAGGCCAATCTGAAACAGCTTATGGACAAAATCGGAGGGCCCGAGACAGTCTCCATCCAGAGTATATTAAAGGAACTGCGCGTGAATTGCGAGCCCGTTAGCAAGAATTTTTAAAGCGAATCGATACACGGCGGGTTTTGTCCGTACGACTCGGAGAAATTGTAACGTAGTTCCTATTTTTAAGAAAGGGAATAAAAGTTGATCCGGTCAATTAATAGCTGTTAAGCTTGACGTCTGATTTAAGTGTCTTTGGGAATAAATTAAGGGAGAAAGATAGTTAAGGACATAGAGTCATGGTAATGGGACGATCTGCAACATGGATTTACTTAAAGGTAAGATCTGCCAAACACCTGATCTCTTCTTTGAGAAGGTGAGATTACTTAGATAAAGGAAATGCGGTAATCTAATTTACCCTCGATTTCAGTAAGGCGTTTGACACGGTCCGCATGGGGGAACTGTGAATAATTAGAAAAGTTGGAAAAGATGGGATGAATGTGAAAGTTGTAAGGTGGATAAGGAACTGGTTAAAGGGGAGACTCCAGCGGGTCGTACTGAAGGGTGAACTGTCAGGCTGGAAGGAGGTTACTAGCGGAGTCCCTCAAGGATCGGTTTTGGGACCGATCTTATTTAACCTATTTTATTACTGACCTTGGCACAAAGAGCGGGAATGTGTTAATAAAGTTTGCGGATGACACGAAGCTGGGGGGTATTGCTAACACGGAGAAGGACCGGGATACTATTCAGGAAGATCTGGACCACCTTGTACACTGGAGTAATAGTAATAGGATGAAATATAATAGTGAAAAGTGCAAGGTCATGCACTTAGGGATTAATAATAAGAATTTTAGATATACGTTGGGGACGCATCAGTTGGAAACGACGGAGGAGGAGAAGGACCTTGGGTATTGGTTGATAGCAGGATGACTATGAGCCGCCAATGTGATATGGCTGTTAAAAAAGCAAATGCGGTTTTAGGATGCATCAGGCGAGGTATTTCCAGCAAGGAGAAGGAGGTGTTAGTGCCGTTATATACGGCGCTGGTGAGACCCCACCTGGAATATTGTGTGCAGTTCTGGTGTCCCATGTTTAAGAAGGATGAATTCAAACTGGAACAGGTTCAGAGACGGGCTACTAGGATGATCCGAGGAATGGAAAATCTGCCTTATGAAAGGAGACTCAAAGAGCTTGGCTTGTTTAGCCTGGCCAAAAGAAGGCTCCGGGGGGATATGCTTGCTCTATATAAATATATCAGGGGGATTAACGTTAGGGAGGGAGAGGAATTATTTAAGTTTAGTACTAATGTAGGCACGAGGACGAATGGGTACAAACTGGATATTAGGAAGTTTAGACTTGAAATTAGACGAAGGTTTCTAACCATTAGGGGAGTGAAGTTCTGGAACAGCCTTCCGAGGGAAGTAGTGGGGGGCAAAAGACTTATCTGGCTTTAAGACTAAGCTTGATAAGTATATGGAGGGGATGTTATGATGGGATAGTTTAATTTGGGCAATTGATTTTGGATTATCGGCAGATAAGTCTGCTCAATGGTCTGTGAGGGGATGTTGGATGGGATGGGAACTGAGTTACTGCAGAGAATTCTTTCTTGGGTGCTGGCTGGTGAGTCTTGCCCACATGCTCAGGGTTTAGCTGATCGCCATATTTGGGGTCGGGAAGGAATTTTCCTCCAGGGCGGATTGGCAGAGGCCCTGGAGGTTTTTCGCCTTCCTCTGCAGCGTGGGGCATGGGTCGCTTGCTGGTGGATTCCCTGCAGCTTGAGGTCTTCAAATCTCAATTTTGAGGATTTCAATAACTCAGTCATGGGTTCGGGGTGTTATAAATGTGTATGGGTAGGGTTTTGTGGCCTGCCTTCATATTGGTCCTCTGACCTATGAGTCTATGAGTCTATGAGTCTTCCATCTGCATTCTACACAGTTCGATTCTCAGTGACAAGGCTTGAAGCCCTCAATAACCTGGGTATTAAGCAATGCAGGTGCATACCCTCAGACCTGCAAGCCAGAGTCGATTTTGTCCCTTTGGTACCGGCCTGTGTACAGGTGGAGGGGGATCTGGCTGCGGGCCTCATGGGCCCTTCATAAGTCTATCACGTAGGTGGCCAGTTGGGGGCACCTATCAAAAATAAATTGAGTGCCTAAATCCATAGATGCAGCCAGAACACCAGGCTGCAGATTCCCGGCTCCCCTCTACTGTAGGTTGACATCTGTGGATATACAGAATCCATACAGCGGCCAAATGCAATAGTCTATCTGTCTCCTGCATCCCCTGTGCATGGACTAAGTTTTGCCTAATGGTGACCCTCCAGCTTTGTTCTGCTAATCTGCAAGCTTTAAGTCCACTGTATATGAATTCCACCATTGAGGCCAATTGACTCAGTGCAAAAGTCTACCAGAGCAGGGACAATCTGAGTTAATTCATGGCACGTTTGGCTTAAAACTGAGGCCAAGTAATGGCCGTTGCTAGGGAGCTGTTTAATGGTATGCAGTTTCCCCCTTGTGCATGGCCTTTATACAGTGTTGGAAATTTTATTATTTTCCCTCCTGGAGTTCTCGTGCACTAGCAGACCACTTCAACAGTATAATCACAGATCTGGCCTGAGTCATTTTTCGCTCTTGTGCTGTGACACATTTCAAGTGGCCACGTATCTATCCTCGGTTGTGTGACACTGCCTTTAGGCAAATGCACATGGAGTCTGCCCAAGAAAATTCCAGATGTCACCCTGGCGAAACAATCCATTCTATTGGAGAACCTGCTAGTTTTCTTTTTTGCAGGACATGCGATCGCGCTCTGCATACTATACTTTCTGCTTATCCACAGGTACTTCGAGAGGGCTTAAATCTGTGTCACACACTGGCCCACAGTTTACTGGGTCCTATGTCAGAAAATGGAAGATAGTCATGAGACACCGTGCCTGTGGGGACGCTCTTATCATTGCCCCAGGATGTTTGGCAATCTGACCCCGTTCCAATACATCTCAGTCCTGAGCCATGCAGCCAACTTTGGACTCAGTCCTATCAAGCTTAAAGAATTGCCCCCCCAGTCCTCAAGGCTGTAGATGGTTACATGTTTTCAAAGCTTGCCCTAAATAGTACTGAAGCATGTTAAATCATATCTTACTGGTGTTGGATCCTTTGAAGACTGTATTATTAATCTATAAGTAAATATGCGAAATCCATTTATGAAGTCTTCTTACATGTTCAGTCTGCACTTCAAAGTCCATGAGACAGTTTAAGATCTTCTTAATCAGTGGTTGCTCCACTATTCCTTCTGGCTGTGACTGTGCAATCTAATAGGTTCAAGACTAGAGAGCTCCTTCCTCTCTGTAATGAATTACCTGTTACCCTCAACAGCAAAGACTGTCCTTGGTGATATTCATCACATTTGTTGTACGAATATTCCCGTGGCATCTCATCGGAACAGTAAGTGCAGATATCAGAGATAGTTTTGCATCGAGTGAGTAGCAAATCCTGGGAGCTGTTCTATCACCTCGTCCTGTTGTCTAATCTAATTTATTATATTATTTTTAATTAGGCTTCCTAGAATAGCACCATGGTTCTGTTCCCTTCTGGAGAGTGCTGCAAAGTTCGCCTGAAGACCGTGGATTCTTATCACCTTGACCTATAGTCTAGATCCTTAGATGAGAGCCGCTAGTGCGGACTGATTGTGTGAGCACCTACACCAGACCTTATAAACATATCTTGTACCTGTAAATCCACTTCAAGACATCTCTCCGCTCTAATTTGTTTTATATTGATGCCATTCCTAGAAACTTTGGCTCAATATTTCGGGGGAACCAACTTTAAATCTAAGTTACAATGTGGATTTTTTAGTCACTCTAAGAGACATTCGGTTTAACGAAAGGAAGGACTTTATGGGGACATGAAGATAAACCCAATGACAACAGCTCGACTTTTCGACAGTGTCCATTCCTGCTTGCGATGTTTACATTCATGATTAGTGGATAGCACTTGCTATTACCACTGTAAAATCTCCGACCTTAGCTCTGAGCCTGCATCTATTTAGATCAATCAGTCTTAGGGCGTTACCTAGATCCTCCCTAAGGCTGGATCCTACACTCTGCCTAAAGTCCCTTTCAGTGACTAACCCCTGCTTTCAATCTATATTCTCAATGTCATGTTCAAAATACCGTTAGCTAAGGCGCTGATTCAGTTTCTCCATTACAGTGCAGCTGACTATGGACATCATTTCCTGGTGCCACTTCGCCCTATTATGCAGGCTGCAGACCTGACGTCATATGGCCCTATTGTTGGTGGATTGCATCACGTACCTTTGAAGTGGCGCACATTGTATCCAATACCTGTGGGCTCTAGCACAACTGGAAGCTGTATCTTATTAATTAAGTGTAGGCTGCCTAGCCCAAGCTGGTCGTACTATAACCCCACACTTTATGCAAATCTGACAATTACAGTGCCGTGGTCACCACCCTTGGCGGAACCCAGACACCAAGGAGAAATGTACCAACTTGGATTTAAGCTATTTTGCTCGGTCTAAGGATGGGGAACGCATGCCCCGCAAATGCATATAATGTTGCATACTACAGAGCACACTGGTCATGGGAGCTACACTCGGCAAAAAGCACTTTAGATACGCATTTCTCTATAGTACCTTGCATCATCTGTTGCTGAAGTGGGAGACCACTTATAATCTTAGCCGGACACTTTACCTATAATCTCAACTTATGGCATCTCTTCGGATGTACTCGCTATGCCGCGGCTTACACCATGCAAAAAAACTCCGTTGGGGTGTCGGAGTTCCGAAATCGATCATAGTCCCTTATCCTAGACAGATACTATTCCACTCCTCTAGATTGCCACTATTGATGATCCCAAGCTAGTCGATCCGCATAACAGGCTCATTGGGCACGTGGAGCAGTCAGAGGTCCACCTCTCTTTACCTGAATCCATCCATGCCCCAGTTTCATAATAGGTGAATTCCATGCTCTAAGCCTTACTCTGAAGTAGAGCCGCTAAGGGCAGTGTTACATTTATCAGGGGCATTTCACTATAAAAAACATTGGTACATTTCGCGAGGTGAACTTGTCACCCAGTAAAAATCGATCTACCCTAACTTACAGTAGATCTAATCAATGGTATACGCTAAAAGGGAGAGGAAGCAGTCTATTCGTACGCAACAGACCTAGATCCTATCTTTAATGAATTGCAGGCTTGCGCGAAGAGGGGTCCAAAAGTTTCCTTAGCTTTCTTGTGGGTGCATGAACATTACAGTCCCTCTTAACTACATGCCATGAATGCAAACATCAAATTGACTACAGCAAAGAGTTCAGAAACATTTCGTTACTTACTAGCCCTGAACTTTCAGTCTCAAAATCCTAGAACCATACTAGCATATAGAACATTGCTAATCAAGGAGCAAATATTGCATATATTCTATATACTGATCAGGAATATTGACTTGTACACATTAGTATATTATTACTTACTGCACTGTTCATCAGAGTCTCATAACAAGCTCACCTCCTTCTCATCGAAGCGCAAGCTGTCCTTATCCTCTTATTGAAAGGGGAACACTTGTGCGCTAGTACTGCAGATTAATAAGGCTTACTTCAGATAATATCCCCAAGAACCAGATAAGTTGTCGGGGCATGTCATGTCATATCTTGAAGGTCTCTGTCATTCTTATTAGTCAGTGCTTCTACAGCAAATACTTGGCTGCGAGTGAGACTCATATTGATTTAATGCCATACATAAGACGTAATTCATCAGTGTCTTTTCCTGACTTGTTGGGCCTATTACCTTGCAAGAAAACAATGTCATACCTGAGTGGAGCCATTGCGAGTATTTAAATCAAAACTGTTTAATTCTTTACTCCAGTCGGAAGCGCAGCTCCAGCACCGTTCTTTAAGTAGCCAATAGTTTGTAACTTAGGAATGCAGGAGTATAAAACATATGTGATTTAAGGCTAAGATGCCACATCGCTATGCTGTCGCAACAGTGAAATTGGTTTTTAGCGCACCACAAGAGACAACTTCTGAAGGTGATTCATTTAGTTTCAATATAAAGGCCAAGTAGAGTTCGAAGAATAATTCCAATCACTTTTCAAAAAGGGTCGAACTACTTCCCTTAATTCCTCAGTGAACGAATTCTAGCAGAAGCACGAAAGCTCCATAGCTAACTTCAGGTAGTTTTGCTAATAAAGCATGCTACTAGTGGAAAATGGATACCATCAGGCGCTAATGCGAAGTCAGTTAGGGCAACAGTGCCATTAAGAAGTCAGAAATTTGCCAGCAGGTGCTGAGGTATTTTGCAAAAGCACACCTTTCCCTATGCTCTAGTAGGAAACATTGTTGGGATCAGCTATGCATTGGCACTATGGTGACTGCCATGCTGGCTCTGTACACAAATGGTTCATGAGATCTGGAGACTGGGTTAGACCAATTGTTACGGAGTATTTCCTTCACTCCCCAATTAAGTCCTCATTCATGATTCTAGCAATTAGAGTTACTTACCAGAGATATAACTGATGCTGCAGCACATTTAGAACAAAAAAAAACTGCTACAGATGTGAGAACATTTTTACACTTATAAATGCAACTCAGGCCTGCACTGAACAAAGGGGAAATAATGCTTTCACTGACAACTTCCTGGGTTGCCAAACCACATGCCAGTGAAATATGTTTAAAATGATGGGAAATGCAAAGGAATGTTTAAACATCACCCCAATGGTGGCTCTATTTCTGCTGGAGCTATGCAACGGACTGAATGCTATAAAATGCAGTGGGTGTGTGTGGCCTCCTTAATGACAATCACTTACAGTATGCCAGCAAACGTGCGTACTTGGGACACAAGAAAATTGTGGTATCATTGTAATTCTCGAAGCTGAATTGCAAAAAGCCTCAGGAGAGGCATGATGCAAAATTGTTGAATCCCAAAAAGGTCTCACATCATGCTTGTTTTAGAGAAAAATATCCGTAAGTTACAAAAGCAAAACGAATCTGTTGGGAGTTCTTAGCTTACTGGAAATAGTGCTTCTTGAATTGCAATATTATCTCCAGAGGGCACAAATGTCCAATCTACTTTTTCACGTCGTTAGGGCAATCATTTACACTTAAAGCTTTAAAGTGTGTCTGTGCCAACATGTTCCAATCCAGATTCTCCGGGTCCGTTGAGTGTCGACTGGAGGAGGACGATCTGTCTTTCTCCACTTACAAACCCTCCACTCCAGTCAAATTTGATTTACATCTGCTGGTAAATTAGGGCACATGAAACTGCAGCAGAGAAGTCAGTGGAAAGAGACTTGGATACACAGGATTACAGCCTTTTCAAACTACACTAGCCAAGGATATGACCTTACTTAGCTGTACAGGTCTTGCATTATCACATGACGTCTCCCTCGCCATCTCAATTGACTGGGGAGGTCACAGCTAACAACGACTAGCAGCAAAGTTTTTTGTGAGAGGACTAAGTCAAACATTTCTGTATATTAAACGACACAGGCAGCTGGATCTCTGGAAGTGAAGACGGGCGGCCACCTTTTTTTTAACATAAAAAAAAAAAAACAGGATATTTTAACAAAAAAACTAAATTATATCTATAGCTATTGATCAATGAACTTCAGGTTTACATATGGAATATTTGCATGCCGAAGAGTGGATCGCACATAACACAGCGCGTCACTGTATTTGATCAATCATCGTTGCGAGGAACTGCGCAGGTCAGAGAGCTATAGACACGTGGTATTAATTTTACCCAGCAAGAGAGAGCTAGAGATAAGAGAAGATAGATTGTTATTTTGTAAGGTTACTCATGTTAGTGGCAATTCCACAAAGTTAGTTCTAGATTTTTCCACAACTGGCCTACTATGCACACCCACTTAGTACAGACTGCTTGTGGTGGCAGTACTCTGTAACTGTATAGTCCGGTTTAAAACCATTGTCTTGTTATTAGTAAGGCCGCTGAGTGAGACCCCACCTGGAATAATTGTGTTGCAATCAGATACTTCATATACATGCTTCGACTACCCATAGTTTATTGCAAGTTATCTTACTGGAGTATCATGTCCCATGTTTCGAAGAGGTATGACAAAATTCAACGTTGGGAAAACAGTTCAGAGACGGTAAGACTTACCGATAGGATTATCGAGGAATGGAACCTGCTCCTTATGAATGGAGGACTAAAGAGCTTGGCTATTGTTTAAAGCCTGCCAAAAAGAAGGCTCCGGGGGATATGCATTGCTCTTATATACAATATATCAGGGGGGTACGGATTAACGTTAGGAGGGAGATGAATTATTTAAGTTTAGTTAATAATTGTAGGCACAAGGGGTACGAAATCGGGATACAAACTGGGGATATTTTAGGAAGTCTTTGACTTGAACTTTAGACGAAAGGTTTCTAACCATTAGGGGGAAGCGTGAAGAGATTAAGGAGAGTTTCTGGAAACAGTCTTCCGAGGGAAAGTAGTGAGAATAAGGGGGCAATAGACATTATTCTGGCTGTGAAGACTAAGCTTGAAGTATAGTATATGGGATGGGATGTGATTATGATGGGGGATAGTTTAGTTGGGCAATGATCTTATGGTTATCAGCAGATAAGTCTGCCTCACCACATGGTCGTGAGGGGCACAGCTGTCTCGGATGGACCGATGTGCAACTGAGTTTATGCAGAGATATTCTTTCTTGGCTGCTTGGACTGCGTGGAGTCTTGCCCACATGCCTCAGGTTTAGCTGATTGCCATATTTGGGTGGTCTGGCGATCGCCGCGGGGTGGGAGGAAATTTTCCTCCCCAGGGCGGGTGCGCGTATGTAAAGTTGTTACCAGCTCAGGACGTGATATACAAGACGGATATTTTTTTCTTCTGTGCGTACCTTCCTCAATGCAGCGTGAGGCTGGTACGCTTCCTGGTGGATTATCTGCAGCCTTTAGAGTAATCCCTCTCTGAGTTGCTTGCTCATCCAGCTTGGCTACAACTCTGCCCATGTTTTTCCCCCTTTCTTGGGACAGGCTTCCGACAGTTTCCGCGACTGCAACAAAGTAATTCAGGCCTCCTCCGCATTTAAATCACAAGTCCTCCATCCAATCCACTTCCCTAACTACTTTCCTTAACTCTTTAAAATTAGCCCTCGAGAAGTCGAAAACCCTAATCCCAGATCTACGTTTGTTTATCCTTCCATCTAGTTTGAACTGAATCAGCTCATGATCACTCGAACCAAGGTTGTCCCTAACCACATTTCTTCTACAGGTCCGTCACGTGCTCACCAAACCAAACTCTAAAATGGCATCCCCTCTTGTAGTACTTCAACTACTTGATGAAGAAATCCATCCGCTATCACATCCAGAAAAATCTGACCCCTATTATTCTTGCAAGCACTCATCTCAGTCTATATCCGGGAAGTTGAAGTCTCCTATATACACATTTCCCTTTGTGTTTACTTCATTAAAGACATTAAAGAGGTCTCTATCTTATCCAAATCAGATCCCGGCAGTCTGTAGCACACCCCAAGCACTATCTCAGGGGAAGCTCTAGTAGCTTTTTACCCAGTGTGATTTTTGCCCAGAACAGACTTGTCTTATCCATTCCATCACTTCTTATTTCATTACAGTTAATCTCATCACCGATGTACAAGGCTACTCCACCACCTTTGCCTTCTCTGTCTTTTCTAAACAGCACATAGCTTTCAATACCTACTCCAGTCATGATTGTACTATTCACCAGGTTTCTGTTATCCCTATAATATCCGGTTTCACTTCCTGCACCAGTAGCTCCAGTTCTCCATCTTGTTACCTAGGCTCTCGCATTACCGTACAGACATTTTAATTTTTGGCGTTTGGGCGTCAGTTGACATTCTTCCCCCGTCGTGCACAGACCTTCTACCACCAAGCATCACCCGTTAGTCTCAGTTTCTACTCTCGCTTTTCTCCTGGGTCACTTCTTCGGTCCACAAGGGTATCCGCTCTCATTGTTTACTTCCTCTCCAGGTTAAACATCTCCAACTCATCTCCCCAACTTCCTAGTTTAAAGCTCTCTTAATGAGGTCGGCGGAGCCTCCATCCTAGAAGTCTATACCTCCTTTTCTTAGATGAAGTCCATCCGAGCGAACAGTCGTGCTGTCCGTAAACGCTTCCCAATGACCGTACATCCCAAAGCCCTCCTTATAGCACCACTGCCTGAGCCATCTGTTAATCATCATAATCTTGTGCTACTTCGTCGCCCGCTCTAGGACTGGCAGAATCCCACTGAAGATCACCTGAGCCTTGATTTCTTTGAGCGTCTTCCCAGTCTGGCATAGTCCTCCTTGATACAGTCCAGCGAGTAATAGCCGTATCATTCTTCCCACATGACGGACAATCAACGGATTCTTTCCCGCTCCCGCTAGGATCCTTTTCAGCCTCAGGTCCATCATGTATCTTAGCCCCCGGCAGACAGCACACCCTTCTGTTCTCCTGTCAGGTCTAGTTACAGTGCCTGTCTATTCTTCTCAGTAAAGAGTCCTCCAATCACGTAGACTTGCCTTTTCCTGGGACAGTGTGATTCTCTGGTCTATCCCCCACACAGCGGCCGCAAGTCCTCTCGATTTGTCTTCCGCCTTGCAATCCTCCTAAGGCCATATTTGGTGTCGCCTCCATTGACTCCTCCCCTTCTGCAGGACTAGCTGCTGCGTTTTTTTCCTTGCCCTCTCTTCAGCGACCACTGCTGTGCTTCCATCTTCATTTCCAACTCAGCACCTGTCTTGAGTTCTATTTCTCTGTCGCTGGCCCGTCTTTTCCTCTGCCTGGTTCTCCTAGTCACATGTCCCGCGTCCACTTCCTCACCCAGCAGCCCTCCTCAGAATTCTTTGGTCCTGCTTCATCTGCGTCTGAGCTTATCCCCTGTGCCTCATCATGTCTGTGTTCTCAATGCTCAAACCTCCTTCTAAACTCAGCCAGAGTTTCCACCTGCAGCTCCAGTCCTCGTTACTGTCCAGCAGCTCTATCAGCGGACTCATGCAGACAAAATCCTTTCAGGTGCCCCCTCCAGGACCATGTACATGCCACAGCTAACCGCATCCGGTCATCCTCAGTGCGTCTCTAACCTGCTGCCCTTGTCCCAATCATGCCCTTCCAACTCTGTGCTGGCAGTCCAAGCCTCAACAGCCGCACCACAGGCCACCAACAAGCACTGGGCTGCTGGCAGAGACCCCTGCCCTTCCCTTTTCTGGTTTCTTGGTTTCTCTGCTTGGTCTCCCCTGTAACCTCCCCTGGAACTCCCCCTGAAACTCCCCTGTTAGCAGCCCTGTTTGCTGGCTCCTGTGTCACTGCAGCTGTCTGTGCCGCTGCTGAGTGCCTGGCTCCTTATAAGACCCTAATCAGGTAAGCCTCGCTCCAGCACACGGCCCTAGCAGCCTGCACACACACTCACTCACACACAAACTCCACAATACAATCCACAAACTACAAAAACCTGCTCCTCCAACACAACTCCCACTGAAACTCCCCTGTTTGCTGGCTCCTGTGCCGCTGCAGCTGTCTGTGCCGCTGCTTGAGTGCCTGGCTCCTTATATAGGACCCCTAATCAGGTAAGCCCCGCCCCCAACTCAGGGCTCAGCCTCGCTCCCAGCACACCTTCACAGTTCTTTTTCCAGTAAGTTATGGTTCAACACTTCACTCATTTTCCATTTGAAGAGAGATGAAGCCCATCTCCACATGCAGTTACAGCCTTGGTCAGATGAGACTGAGCAGCTGCCACTCAATATTTGCTGCAGTATAACCTCCCAACTGGGATTTTCTAACTCACTGCTGGGCTCAGGAAATTGGCTTTGCCTATAAATTTAGAAATAAAATGCATCATAGACTAAGGTAATTGAAGAGAAGTCCCTAACCTCCTCATCTGAGATTTCTTTAATCTTAAAATCCATATGATAAAAATTGTTGTGTTTATAGTTAATTTGATTTAACTAATGCTTGTAAATCGTATACAAATTGTAAAATAATATTGCTTAGAAGTTCTTAGGGAAACAGACCCAGGAAAATGAAACCAGTTCTTAAGTAAATATTGGGGTTTTTTTGTCTTGTACTTCTGAGTGTTACGGTCAAATATCATTGCTGCTGTCTGGGATTCCTAAAAAGATACATTTCATAGCTAACTAACTCATTGGTTGTGGGGGAAAAGGGGGAAACTGAATAAAAAATTTACTGTGACCTAATTGCTAGTAAACTATATTTGGTTAGTTGTGGTGATAATTGTGACAAACTAGGACTGTTAAAGAGGTGAATCTTATCATTAAGATAATTGATCAACTTCTTCTTAATCGAGCTGGTTGGAAAATGAGGGGGAAACTTTTCAAAATGTGATTATGGTATCATTTCTCTTTTGTCTAAACGTTATGATCCGCTAAAAATAAAAACATTTAAGCACAGTTGTATGAAGCATCTGCTATCTGAAATCATGTGGGGATATACTGCACACACTGAAAGAAATTTAGCATAAAACTAATGTTTATCTCTCACCATTTACAATACAAACAGAAACACCACTGACATCCCAAAACAGGAAACGTTTGGTTTCTCACAGCAAAGCTATATTTATAAAATTACATTGCTGCCATTTCCCTGTTTTGAAACTGAATTTGAACACTTTGACTAATGTTTACATGGGACAAGCTATTTTATTTCTAGACAAGACCAGATTGTTGCATTTCAGGTATTAGCAATCAAGGCAACAGCATTTTAGGGTTTATTCTGGAACAACAATGCATACAACCTTCTGTAATATCTAATATGCTCACCTAAGAACTCCAACTGCAGTCACGCCTACTTTTCCAGTGTGCCCAATCCTATGAGTTACACAGCCCCCTCAACTCTCATACAGTTTAATGTTCTAAGAGAAATAGATACTTTTTACAATTTTCTGTAATGCATCTTCTCTCATTTTTGTCTCAAAGGAGTAAGGTGCACTTAACTGAACAAGTATTCAAATAATATCTAGCCCAAATAGCTCTTTTTATCCATGGATCTCGAAGCACTTTACAAAGGAGGTCAGTATCATTAGTCCCATTTTACAGATGAGGAAACTGAAGCATACGGAGGTTAAGTAATTTGTCCAATTTCACACACCTAGCCAACGGCAGAGCAGGGCACAGAACCTAGGCCTTCTGGGTCCCAGTCCAGTGTTCTGTCCTCTAGACCCCTAAACAAGGTGGTGAATAAATCTCTAATGCACCAAAAGGTATGTAACACCTCCTGTGGGATAGTATTGGTGACATTAAATAGATACTCAGAGATAATTAGCTTCTTGTCCATGAGTCAACAGCAGAATCAAACATTTTGAAATCAGAGTGCTGCTCAATCCACAAACATTGTGTAGCCAAGGCTCCAGGAACCTTTGAAAGTTCTAGTGTGAGTGCCATTAAGAAGTCAGAATTTGCCAGCAGGTGCTGGGATATTTGCAAAAGCACACCTTTCCCTATGCTCCTAGTAGGAAACAATTGTGGGATCAGCTATGCATTGGCATATGGTGACTGCCATAGCTGGCTCTGTACACAAATGGTTCATGAGATCTGGAGACTGGGTTAGACCAAATTGTTACGGATTATTGTTCCTTCACTCCCCAATTAAGTCCTCACTTCATGAGATTCTAGCAATTAAGAGTTACTTACCAGAGAATAACTGATGCTGCAGCACATTTAGAACAAAAAAAAACTGCTACAGATGTGAGACATTTTTACACTTATAAATGCAACTCAGGCCTGCACTGAACAAAGGGGAAATAATGCTTTCACTGACAACTTCCTGGGCTGCCAAACCACATGCCAGTGAAAATATGTTTAAAATGGATGGGAAATGCAAAGGAATGTTTAAACATCAACCCCAAATGGTGGCTTCTATTTCTGCTGGAGCTATGCAACGGACTGAATGCTATAGAAATGCAGTGGGGTGTGTGTGGCCTTCCTTAATGACAATCACTTAACAGTATGCCAGCAAACAGTGCGTACTTGGGCACAAGAAAATTGTGGTATCATGTAATTCTCGAAGCTGAATTGCAAAAGCCTCAGGAGAGGCATGATGCAAAATTGTTGAACTCCCAAAAAGGTCTCACATCATGCTTGTTTTAGAGAAAAAATATCCGTAAGTTACAAAAGCAAAACGAATCTGTTGGGAGTTCTTAGCTTACTGGGAAATAGTGCTTCTTGAATTGCAATATTATCTCCAGAGGGCACAAATGTCCAATCTACTTTTTCAAGCTGTAGGGCAATCATTTTACACTTTAAAGATGTGTCTGTGCCAACATGTTCCAATCCAGACTTCTCCAGGGTGTGAGCTGAGGACGATCTGTCCTTTCTCCACTTACAAACCCTCACTCCAGTCAAAATTTGATTTACATTCTGGGTAAATTAGGCACATGAAACTGCAGCAGAGAAGTCAGTGGAAAGAGACTTGGATACACAGGATTACAGCCTTTTCAAACTACACTAGCCAAGGGATATGACCTTACTTAGCTGTACAGGTTGATTTTTGCCCTTGGAGTCACACACAAGACTCCCAGCAAAGTTTTTTTGTGAGGAGCTTAAGTCAAAACATTAACAACAGGAGGCACTTAAAAAAAAGAATTTTACATTTTACTGCAATTCACATAAGGCCACACACACTGAAATCAATCAGCAGAAGTAAAGCATTTACCACAATTTTCCTATGTCCACAAGCTACTGCACCTAGTAAGCACTGCTGCTGGCATACTGTAAAGTGATGGTCATTAAGGAAGGCCACACACACCTGTAGTGTAGTACTCAGTCACATACTCTTTATAATGTAAATCTTTCAGTGCCGGAGTCCTGTGAATGGTGCTTTTCACCTACCGTACAGTGCAACAGTGACATGTCAAGGAAGTGGGAATTTTCCCATTACTGGGCTCCTCTCAGATGGTGTCGGGAAAGCATTCAAGGTGATATTTCAACAGAAGTATGTAGTCTTAGATGCAAATACTATTTAAATAGCAGAGGTTTTATAGACTAAATCTAAGAAATAGCATAGCCTGCTTCATCTATGAATATGAAAGTGTCTCCTTTCTATTGGCTACCTATGTGGCATCTCATCCTCATAGTACCTCCCAAATATGTATTCTCACAACATTCCTAAGAGGTACACTCGGTGCGAAAATGTTCCCACTTTACAGACCGGGAGCTGAAGCAGAGAAAAAGTGTCTTGTCCAACATCATACAGAGTCTATGGCAAAGACAAGAATTAATTCCAGATCTCCAAAGTGCCAGTCCCGTGCCTGAAACTCAAGACTAGCCTTCCTCTGTTTAAGAGGTATTTTATTTTAGACGTGCCTGGTTCTATATCACCTGTTCAGCAAGGTATTGGAAAACTACATTGTCATATATAAAACTGTATACAGCAAGACCCATCACAACCCTTCCATGCAGGAGACACATGCATTCATACGTACAGACATTTACAGAACATGTTACAATTCATACACAAGAGTGACAACCCTTCAACACACTGCCCTTTCAAAATGAGAATTTTTTTTTTTGTCCTTGTTTGGGTCCTCCTTGATGAGATGTTATTGGAAGCACTTTAAAGAGCAAACAATCCTGTGTTCCAGCTATTAAATTATTTAAAAAACAGAAGAGAATTGTGCCATTGAGAACATAGGTCACAGCTTGCTGGAAAGCTAGAAGTAATCATTTTGCCAGTGACACACTGCCACTTTTGACAGAAGTTTACTACCGACCCATTCTTATATCCAGAATCTTCCTCTCAGACACACACACATTGGAGATTAGTAGAGTTTGTGCCCAGCCTGGTATATTTCCCATAAAAAATTTACCAGGCTAGATTATTGCTATTTAAAAAAAAATACATACCTATAATTTCCAACAATTGGTGATAATTCTAAACCAGGGTAGGCAACCTATGGCAGGTGCGCCAAGGGCGGCACGTGAGCTGATTTTCAGTGGCACTCACATTGCCTGGGTCCTGGCCACTGGTCCGGGCGGGCTCTGCATTTTACTTTAATTTTAAATGAAACTTCTTAAACATTTTAAAAACCTCATTTACTTTACATACAATAATAGTTTAGTTATATATTATAGACATAGAAAAAGACTTTCTAAAAACGTTAAAATGTATTACTGGAACGTGAAACCTTAAATTAGAGTGAATAAATGCAGATTCGGCACAGCACTTCCAAAAGGTTGCCAACCCCTGTTCTAAACTGTAATATTAATCAAATATATGCCCTATAGATCCTTGCATTATCAGACTAGCAACTTGTTCAGAAACTGAATTAATGTACCTGTTTGTCCACCAGGGGTCAGGCGTTGATGGCAAATAAAACTACATATTCCTCCTAGATTGGACACTTTGCTTTTTTTTTTTTTTTTTTTTTTTTTTTTAACTGCACTCGTACACAGTTTGATCATTAAAGGTCAACCACGCGAACAGGTGCAGTTTCACTGGTCAAAGTGCTCCACCCCAGCGTGTAATTAGTTTCAGCTGTAATCTCATTAGTGCCTGGGGAAAAGCAAGCAGGGGAGTAGTGGGTGATGGGGGGGCAAGGTGTGCATGAGAGGAGGGGAGAGGCATTTAATCCCTGAAGGGTAATGATCCATGTAAGTGCTAACAGAAAGGTGCTGTGGAGGGACTCGCATGGTTGCTGGGTTAAGCAATAGTTTAGGAATTAAAGTATAATGGCTTTTGTGTTTCTTTCCCCCTTTAGAAATTGGGAGCATGCGGCATGCGTGTGCAGAGGCTGGGGAAAGTGTTGCAGCCATAGAAGCAAACGTTTTAGTGCTTAATTTTATGTTTCCTATTGCAGGCTTGATGGGCTTCTTCACCAGTCAACGTTAGACCTGGACCAATGGAATCTGAACTGGGTGCCCACTTAGGTCCCAGCTTGGATTGGAGGCAACCTATGGCATAAACAATGCAGGTGACCCTGTAGAGCACAAGTCATAGTTCTGAGCTGCACTGGCATGTCATGGAACAGCCAAAACTTCCCCTACGGCCTTGGGATTGAAGAGAGAGAGAGGTCACCTCCCCCTCTCGATTTCCAGCAGAGGGACCAGAGATTCACTCGTTTCTGGACTCAGATGGCAAAACCTTCCTGCCCTAATCAACAGACATATTGGGGAAGGGAATTCACACAGAGGGAAAGAGATTGAAAGACAGGACTATAAATGCTGCTCCGGAAGCCTGAAAGCATCTCTTTTGGAGGAAGGGCTGTTTCCCACAACACTCTTGGTCTCCCAACAAATACAGGATCTAGATTTCATCCTTCCCTGGGCAAGTTTCATGTCTCCACTTAAAAAAAAAAATTACGAAAGCAACCTGGATGGATAAAACTGCTATCCAACGGGAAACACTAGCCATTACCCCCCTCAAACCCACAGTTTAGAGATCACTAATAGAGGGAACAGGATTCTAAGGTGACCCCTGCTGCTTTGTGCAAAGTGCTCACGTGGGGAGACTCTTACAGCTGCATTCTCCCCCTCTCCCTAATTACAGCTTTGGTTGTTTTACTCACTCAGAACAGATCAGAGAACTCCGCAAGGCACCCATGCCTTCGAATATTGCTCTTTCCCACTTGTATAACCAGAGCAAGGAGAAGGCACTCACAGCGTTATCAAATCCCACATCTTCCATTATTTGGTGGGTTTTTTGAGCTCTAGCTCCCTCCGGCAAGGGATTATCTGAGAATCTCAGCTTTTGTTTGGTTGTTTCTTTGTTTTGTTTTCAGTAAGTTTCTAGCTCTCTGGGTTATAGAGAAAAACATGATGATGTGACCCCAGACTGACCCTAACGGTTCACAAACAAGAAGGCAAATAAGAAGAGCCCAACTTGTATTTTTTCCCCACATCGCATGGTTTTTAAAACTAATCTCATGACTTTCTGGGGCCTGACTCATGATTTTTGACTGCTTGGAGTCGGCCATCCTGCTGTCATCAGGAGTGGGGTGGTGCTTATGAACATCAAGGGGTGACAGCGTGTAGGTATGACTGTCACAGACTCCCCTAGAAGATGCGAGGAGAAAGAAGGGGACTGTGTTCTGAAAATATGGGTCTTCCCCAAGGACTCCATTCAGCTCCTGCCTCAAGCTTGGCCCTGTCAATCAAATGTGATCTTCCTCTCCCCAGCAGGACCGCCAGGCTATAGGGCTGCACACTAGACTCAAGTAATCAAATTCCACTGTGCACGATGTGACGGGGCAGTCCTGTCCCATACTAGCCCCAGCGGCATCAGATCAGTAGCTCTGACGGAGGAAGTCCCGCCACATTTGTACTGGGCATGCTCCAAATGCTCTAGGAGCATAAAAGGAGGGAACTCAGCTCAGTCTGGGCTGGCGGCTGCAGGGGAAGGATACAACTGGGAAGCTCCTGCGGAGGACCAGCCGACGCTCGACTCTGCTGGGAATGGAGGCTTCTAGAGGCTGGCACGAACCCTTACTGCAGGAGGAACCAGGGGACGCGACAGACCCGTAGATCTGCAGAGAACCTTGGGATTCGTGGGAGGCTCCCAACTCCCAGGCTGGTAGGAAGCGATCTGGGGTGGGGGATGTGACAGACTGGTACATGCCCTACCGCCCCCAGTGACCCTCAGCATGTTTCGGTAGGACCTCCCCCGCTGAGCCGGTAGTAAGGTCCTACTGCCTTGCAACGAGGGCTTATGCTATGGACTCTGGCCACTAGGCCATGCTGCCCTGCAACAAGGGGCATAAACCCTCACACACGGCAATAAATGTTTGCAGCCCCGTGCATTGCAGCAAATTCTCTCCATTGCCCACTGCAGCCAAGTTAGGCATAGGTTGAGAGGAAAAGAATCTCTACAGATGCTCCCGTACCATTGCAAGACGTGCATGTGAAAGAGGAGAGCCAGACAGAAAGGCAGTGGTGGAAGCAGCAGAGGCTGTTACCACGGTGGGAAGCAGGGAGCCTGAAGCAAGGTCGCAAGGAGGAAGGGTGGGGATGGGATGGTTTTGATGTGGCTTAAAAGCAAAGCGGTTCTGTTCAGGTTCAGGTAATACTACACGGGTCGGTGCCACAAGTGCTCATTGGATTGCACGTGCACAAACACTCCCCTCACCGGTGTGCAGGATGGAAGCTCTCGCTCTAGGTGTCAGCAGAACACAGGCACACACAGATATCCCCTAGCAGGCACCCAGCTACTGTCAGCAAAGTCCACCCCATCTGTACACATGCTGTCTGGGTTTACCGTTCTCTGCTCCTTTACCGACACCCGGCCTCCTTTATTGCTCCCATCCACCCCCCAGTTTACCCTCTTCCCCTGCCTGGCCCCCTCCCTCCATCCTTCACTTTGACAGTTAACCAGCAGCAGGAAAGCACTGTCCTGTCTCAGCTCCATGGACATTACCTCTGTGCCAGCTAACAGGGCAGGCAGAAGGCGGCCCTACAGTATCCATGCTGTGGTGCTGAGTATAATGCATAATCCCAATATGCCTGGGGCGAGGCATTTACGGAATGGAACTGCTGTTACAGGCTCTGATGCAACCACTATCCAGTGATTAACCCTCTCAATCCACACATTTTTGGGTATTAAGCCCATGCCTGCCTACGCTTTCGTGTACGAGCATAGTCCCAGCTTTAACAAGCATGACAGACAGACGATATGGGTTACGTTCCTAGCTATGCCAGAATCAGTGTGTGATACTGTGGGCAAGCTATTTCAACTCTGGGTTTCACTTCCCCCACCTGCCATACTACTGCTAACCTGCCTCCCTGACTATAAAATCATGAAAGCTTTGAGATCATCAGACAGAAGGTGATAGAGAACTGCAATGTATTATGATTATGGGGAGAATTCTCATTTGCTCTGCACTGCTTATAAGGCACCAGGACTGTTTAGATGCCTTGAAGCTGGACGTAACCTATGTCATTCTCGAAAAGGCAGGGTTTTCCTGCATGTCTTCACCTGTACCCACAGTACCTTTCACCCACCTGCCATCTGTATTCACTGTGGACCAGTTCACCCATGACAATAAGGGAGATTCACTTAAAGATAGGTGAAAGCTGTAGGAGAGTTGGACAAGAAATCCTGCAACGATTCTTGTCAAGAGCAGCTAAAAGCATAAGTAAGCTTGCATCCGGAATTTCTGACGGCATGGGACATAGGGTAGAGGTCAGAAGAAAACCTGAGTCTGGCACTCTAGGGCACAGGATGACAACCACAGGGGACAAATGAAAGCAGGAGGATATCAAGGCAAAATCCTAGTCAGAGCTCAAAATCACAAGCTTTTCACCTTATTTCCTTTAAAGGAACAAGGGGCAAAGATACCATGATGTCCACAAGCTGAAGGTGAAGTCTGGATCTGTATCCTGGACATGGACCTACTGGACTGATTCCTATCAAGCACTGGAGAAGGCAAGTTGACTTCATGAAAAATCTGGGTTCTCAAAAAGGTGCTGCAACATCAGAACAGGCCTAGGATCACCTTGGGGCAGCATCAAGTCAAGGACTGATGAAATCTTGAGGCCAATCGGTGTTTCATCCATGCTCACATAGATACTTCCTGGTTATTCACCTTGTGATCCGGCTTTTCCTTTCCCCTCTCAGGTGTACAGATAGGTCCCCGGGCATGCTGCATGTAGACATAACCTACAGAGGTATCTGGTTTACATCAGTATTTAATTAACACTAGGCCCCACTCACCCCCACAACCCAGTACCTCGGAGGAGTTGGCCTGAAATATCAACATCATTAACACCCCATCAATTGCGTGTGAAACAGGGCCATAGGCTAATGCTGTGGAAGTGTCCATCTGGAATCCATCCCTGGCATGGATCAAAGTCAGATGGGAGCCAGTTCTGTGGGACACGGCAGGCTTTTCTTTGGGAGAGGAGGTGGCTGGGTTAGTGTCAGGCATTTGAGAGTTCTAGGCTGCTTGTTTGTTCATTTGGATACGTTTTTTTCCCCCCCTAGGATGACCTTCCTAGACATCAAAATGGCAGCTGCTTCGTCCTACTTGAATTGCGTGCTAGATGGTATGGGGAAATGATAGTGAAATACACTGATTCTGGAGCCTGGCAGCTGTTCATTCTCCTTCACACCAGGCTGAGACATGTGTGAAGGAGAATGAACAGCTGCCAGGCTCCAGAAGGTAAATCCACCTCTCCTTCTTCCTGTTCTATTATAACCAGGTCGGATGCATGCTGCCCCTGCCAATAGGAATCCATTGCCTGCCCGGGACTGTAAGAGCTGTGAAGATGAAAAGCATTATTATTGTACAGTTACTACACACTGAGCCTCCACTGGGTATCCCAAAAAACTGCAGTGTTGCCAACTCCTGTTTTTTATTGTGAGCCTGTGATGGGTTGGGTCAGTCCTGTGATATTTGGTGTTTTCCTTAAAGCTCTACCTCTTGGAGTTCTGATTACCGAAGAAGTCCAGCTCTCACTGAATGGGGGACAAAAAGGTAAGTCTGTAACTCTCAAGGTTGTAGGGGAAAAATCATGAAAATATGAATTCTAAAGGCTCAAACCAGAAAAAAAAAATGAGCAGAACTTCAACTTTTTAAAAAGTATCATGATTTCTGAATGCTTGAGTTGGCAACACTGGGGATTGTTCCCTACCCCGTAATGCTCTTCATTATGAGGCTGTCACATCCTATCCCAGGAATGTGAAGAGGTTGGTTCCTCGGAGATGGGATCCTTCCTTGGCTCTGGATTGAGGCCTTTGTTACTCCACCACAGCCCAGGAAGTCCCACTTGATATCACCTTTCACGTTCTAGTCCAAAAGCTCATCCACACTGCAGCATTAGCCATTTGCCTGCAGGTCATGTTCCCATGGCAGCCTCTTGGCAAGAAGAGGGAAATGTTCACAATGTGACCTCCCTCGTTTCTATTACAGTGTTGTCTGGCTTAGCCTTTTGGCTTGGCAGGCTATGGAAGGCAGGATAGTGATACGGCATGGGGCAAACCCTAACTATTACAAGGGATGTTGCAGGTGAGGGAGGGGGCGGGGATCAAATGCAGAGCTGGATTTTGAGGGTCATGCCTGAAAGAGCACCACACAAGTAAGCTGCATGGAGGTCGGTAAATATATCGACCTCAGAGCAACAAATGGCTGAACTGAGTCCATCCTGCAGATGTGCTGAAGAGTCTGAAATCTCTGTCACTTAGCTTGCTAAGCCACCTCCCCTGGCCTCAACTACTGGAAATGAATCAGCAGGGAGAGTGGCTAACGCCAAGCTCCGATGTAAGATTCTGTCATTAAACTGAATGTCCTGATGCTCCCTTATATGCCCCTGGGCCATCTGAGACTCCCCAAAGGCCCTGAGCTGCAGGTGTGGCCTTCTTGGTCCAGCAGCTCAACTCACAAGTGTCTCTTTCATGCTTGCAATAGGGGTCGGCTCCCAGCCAACAGCCTCTGTTGCTCTGGGATCTTCCTCGCCAGCAGCACTCTGCCCTTGACGCATATTGATTTGTACATGGTGCTTGTCTGGACGCATTTGGACGCGCTCTGACTCTCTGCCCCCCTCAAAACATCCATGATTGTTTACTCTGGCAGCGCCTGCAAAAAAGGAGTCTCAATGAAAAGGAAAAATCCATTAGGAAGAGCCGGCTGAGTGCTAAAAGGCCCCTAATCAGCGGAAAGTTTAAAGAGCGCAGCTCCGAGAGAGGCTGCTCTGCCTTTCCAACACCTTCTCCGCAAAGTGTGAGGCTATGACATGTCAAAGCTGAGCCCTGCACATGGCACCGTGCCAGAACTGGTCTGGCCAAGGCAGAGGAGCGGGGTGGCTCCCATGGAGACAACTGCAACAGAGTGAGGAAAGGCAATCAGTGTATAGCCCCCGGTCCATGAGCGTGTGTTACTGCACATAGCCCTTTCTTCCTCCAGTTCTTTGCCAGCCGCAAGAGAAATGAGATGGCCATGTTTCTGGTTAGAGGATGTTTGTTCTTGGCACAGAGACCCAGCTGGCAGACTGTGCACTAGCAAAGTATTGGACTCAAATGGCAGGCGATGGTGCAGGGCTGAGGTGCATTGGCACAGCTGCATGGGGTCCAAGGCTGGAATAGCATCAAGTCTGGATCAAGGTACAGCTGTAGAAGGGGAAGCTTGCACAAAGCTTAGCTCCAGCTAGAGCCATCCAGCCCTTAGTTTCTGAAGCACCACGTTCATCCAGTACTTGGAGGAAGCAGGAAACAAAAAACTCTGTTTAAAATTATCTGAATCTCCTGGTCCTGGGAGACTTTTCAGACCATATTCCCCAGTGAAAAGTGATTGTGTCTGGCTCTTCAGAATATAAAGGGTGCCTAATGGAGCCAGGCTCCCGTTGCACTTTAGGTGGCTCCACATCTTTGTTGTGAATTCCAGCATTTTGCACTTGAACATTATAACTTTTTGCAAGTCTACAGAGTTGTAACTTTCAGGATTTCAAAGCAGTTTCCAAACACTAATTAGCCCCCATTAATCCCCCAGGAAGGAAGGAAGCAGGCATCTGAGTATTGGGCACCAATCAAAATACTCTGCTCTTATGTGAGTCAACTGCTTAAACTTGACGTTCCCATCCCTGTTATTGCTGCAGAAGCTCATGTCCACAAGGCAGCTGAAGCAGTCAGACTTGGCTCAATCCCATCTCCTTGGCTAGGATATCCCATGGCCTAAGGCCCAACACTGAGCATTTCCCAAAAGGGTCACCCTACACCCTTATTTGCATGCCCTAATGAGCACTGCAGTGTTAGATAGTTGCAGATGAAGATACACACACTGGCCCAAGACCATTCAGAGCTTTACATTTCAGAACCAGAATCTTGAAGTGGCCCCAAAGGAAGGGTGTCTATCACTGGTGTGATGTGCTGTTACTGATCAGTAGATGAATTCGCTCATGGGATTCCAGGTGACGTACAATTGACCTAGACAGACGACCTTCATCAGCGATTGTTAGCCACTCATTTTAGAAGTGAAATGATTTTGATGCTTAGAGAGCTGATGAGAGATATACCCTGACAACACTTTAGTTCTTTCTCCAGCGAGCTCACAAACTTTCTAACCCATTACAAAGTTATCTGACAACACAGGTAGTACCTTTTCGGTCAACTAAAACGTGCCTTCGGTCGGGTTACGTACAGAGATCTGTGGGGAATGGAAGCTCTGTTCATGAAGGATTTTGAGATTTCAAAATCTGACTTTGTTTAAATGTCAACTTTCAAAAGTTTTCCATTATATTTTATAACACCAATTTTTAAAAAATGTCAACTAAAAAGTTGCTTCAAAATGAAAAATCAAATCCTTTCTTTTTGAAAATGTCAGAAGTGAATGTTTTAGACTCTGCTGGAAGGTTTTTCCCCATTTTTCTTCTGAAATTCTGGCAAAATTAACCTGATTTCACAAAGCCAAGTTAATTCAACAGAAGTGCACAATCCTAATGGACATGGTTCCATTGAGATATCTCCAACCATCTCTTGTTATAAAGCAGTGTTTCCCAAACTTGGGACGCCACTTGTGTAGGGAAAGCCCCTGGCGAACCAGGCTGGTTTGTTTACCTGCCGCGTTCACAGGTTCGGCCGATCGTGGCTCCCACTGGCCGCGGTTCGCCACTCCAGGCCAATGGGGGCTGCTGGAAGTAGTGTGGGCCGAGGAACGTACTGGCCGCCGCTTCCAGCAGCTCCCTTTGGCCTGGAGCAGCGAACCGCAGCCAGTGGGAGCCGCGATCGGCTGGACCTGCGGACACGGCAGATAAACAAACCCGCCTGGCCCACCAGGGGCTTTCCCTACACAAGTGGCTTCCCAAGTTTGGGAAACACCGTTATAAAGCATAAGGCAGAGCATTTGTAACCACCCAAGTGCAATGATCCCTCTGCAGTGTGCAACCTGCATTGTCCTACTGCAATTACAAAATGGAACTGATACATAAAAATGAAAGGGAAACAACCCGGCCCAGAACATTGGCTGACCATTATATATATATGGGTGAAGAGAGGGCCTTCACCCTTGCAACAGGCTGCGCCAGGAGGTGGACATAACATGCATTTGAATTAATTTGGTATACATTTTAGTATCTTTCTGCCTCCTCCCAAAGGCCTCTGGAAACATACAACATGCTCATTGCAGCAAAAGCAAAGTGGCACTTCGCAACACGCTCTTCTGCAAAATACTGTGCAGCCAAGGGCATGCAGAAGGTCCCTGAGTGGGAAGAGCCCTGCCTGGATGGTGCTAAGCCCCACTTCAGTTGCTTTTGGCTCTCTGATTAAACAACACTTATTGCAAAGCTGCCAGCTGCTTCCAGGGTGGGCTGCCAGCTCCGGGAGCCTGTAAGGTGCAGAGAACTTTCCCCTCCTGGAAGGCTCTTTACATACTAGAGGGCATGTCAGCAATTCTCTTTCATGGTTTTACTCCGGCTGCTGAATTATTCAGTGGGATTTGTGCCAGGCAGGGATGCAGCAGCCTCCTCTCTTCCAGGGAGTTGTACATGGATTGTAAAAGGTCTCAGGTTGCTCATCGTTTACTGTCTCCTAGCTAGGAACCTGGGCTATTTTGTTTTGTGCCTGCTCTGTGTTCCTCTCCTCTCTCCTCTCAAGCCTTCGCTTTTGGCACAGACGACCAAAGTGTTCAGCTGAGAGGGCCCAATCTCATGGTGCCTTGCTCACAGGAACAGATTTTACTCATGTGAGTTGTCACATTGAAGTGACCAGAACTACTTATGAGAGTAAGATGAGCAGGATCAAGACTTATAATCTCCATCCAATTGCATCTATTCAGGTATTTACTTTGCCTTCTTCAGCATAACAGTACCTGAGTACCTCCCCCACAGTCGGCAGCACAATTCTGAAAAACCTGCTCACTTGCAGCTGAATGTTAATCTTTATGGGAGCGTGGGACCAAGAGCACAACCTCGGAATAGGCAAAGTGGGGGAAGTTTCCGGGAAATCTACCCGCACGTAGCACTGCCAATGCACTTCAACCTCTGCTTGAGCAGCGCTTGGCCATCTCAGCAAACTATGCCTGTGCCAAGCAACAGAATGCACACAGGAAGAAGGAGACCCAGGAAGCCTTCTGCACTCATTCTAGGTCAGAATCTAGTTTAGAAGGCCTCCAAAGATGGAAAAGTGTTTTGGCTCACTGTGCTACCCAGCCCCTGTCCAGGAAGAAAAGACCATTCTGGGTACACGCTCACAACCTACCCTTGCAATAGCCATCCATCCTTCTTAATAGCCAGTCCTCCCCACTCACACTATGTGCCATCTGCTTTCTTACAGTCCGACCCCTTTAAAGCCTTTTCAGTCAGACACTCAAAAATTACCCACCGCGTCTGAACATTTAGGCCTCTACAGACATAAAGGACATTTACAGCTGAATAAAAGGTTGCCAGGACGTCACTAAAGATGCTCTAACCAAGGGAAGTGAGGACACATATGAACAGCTTTCAGCTGAACTGGAGACGGGGGCTGTAATTCAAAAGGATCTCACAGAGTAACTAAGTACACAAGGAGTAAATAAGATACTCACTGTACTGTATATTCTTCTCCAATATTCATTCTCTCTCTCTCATCTTTAGAAAAATGACAATACTGTCTGCTTTTGACTTTAAATTTCAAGGCCATTAGACTCATTCCTACATGCTGATAATTCTAAAGATTCGGGGGTGGGGGGGAAGGGGGAGAAAAACCACCTTCCAGTAGCAAGCTGCTCTCACAGTTGAATTAAGATGTAGATGTGTCGCCGTGCAGAAGGCCCCCTCCTGTCTCTCGGGCAGCACTGCTGTTGCAGTGAGAACCTGGAAGACCGAGCGATTTGTGTTTCGCGCATGTCTCAGGAAGGCCCAGGGTCATAAAAGCCATTCTAAATGGGCACTTTACCGACAGCCGCTCACCTTTAATGGCCTTTTTGTGAAGTTACAGCTTGGCTTTTAGGCCCTTTTTGCAATTCATCACTTAATCCATATATGCTACCTTGTCCAAGAGTCGGACAATGGGGCCCAGTGTGTCTGGTTTTGTTATGGAGCAGCCAGAGTGGCTTTTAACTGAAACAATGTATCCGAAAGAGAAAAATGTAATCGCCTCCAATTCCCAACTGATCCACCTTCCTTACGGCGGCTCTGCAAACACTGGTGTATGCAATCAATGAAATCAAAACTGAAGCCACATAAGGCTGGGGAGAGGAGAGAGACAGTGTGTGTAGTGTGGGGGGGAACGGGGGGGGCGGGAAGAACTGTACATAAATGTTTTTCTTTGGAACGGATTTAACTACACCACGGCCATGAAAACTTCATATATGGAAATGCACATCAACTTGGCACGTAAATTATGATTTCCCCTCTAATGCCTTGAAATCAGCAAGGGTTCCTCCAAAGGACGCTAAAAAACCAAGCCACTTGTGGGGTTGCTCTGTTCCACATACCGCCCAAACGTCAGTGACCTTGGAACCCATGGTGAGGAAGGAAGCAGCTGATATTGCCTGGGCTACTTCTAATAAGGCTGCTGGCAGAAGGCTGCTGAGAGGGAGTGTGTCCCCAAAAGCTCATAGCACAAACGTGACTCTCTGGCCAGGAGGGTGTGGTCACAGACTCTTGCTGAGACCAGGGAATGGCATTCATGGCTCACAGACTCCTGTACCTCTGTTGCCACTTCAGAAGAGGGAGTGGGACAGAGTACTGTGCCACCAACCTGTTACTAGAAGAAACTGCAAACGCAGTTTTAACAGGACTCATATGCACACCCTGCTTCCTGCCCTTTAATTGAGGCGAGGGGGCAGATTATTGTCCCAGAAGGATGAGGAGCTGAGCAGCCAGCATTCCTAGCACTGTGCTCAGTCTCTCCACCCAAGAAACTGAGCTTCTGTTGTAGGAGAGTGAAACATCATTGTGTTCTATCACTGCCCTTACCAGAGCTCTCCCTTCTCTCCACAGACCTGATCCTGCAAGGTGCCGACTACACGCAGTTCAGTGGCAGCCAAAGATGCTCAGCACCTTGTGGGACCAACTGTAGTGTGCAGACTTTGTAATGGTGCCCAGGCTGCTACTGTCTGGCCGAGGAGAGCTAGCAGTGCTCCTAGCGCCATTTGGAGCCCTCTTAAACTCCTGAGTCTGTCACTTCGGAACCATAGCCACAGCGGACAAAACTCTTCTAGTAACCCAATCCACTCCTGACAGAAAACACTGGTGCGTGGGGAAGGATGGGAATGAGGACTGACACTGGGTGGGAAAGGAGGAACCAGAGTAAGGACCAATAGAGAAGCGAAAAACAGCTTTGCACCCACCTGGAGCCAGAAGTCATTCAAATGAGTAATAGGTAGACAACAAAATAACAACAAAGTATTCTGTCCCTTCTTTGCTGTATATGAAGAAGTCCAGAAAGGGGGTGGGGGTGGATCTGTCTCTCTCTCACTCTCTCTCTCTCACACACACACGGAAGGGGTTCTTTGTTCTTTTCATTCTTCAAATTAGAAATTTTATTAGAAATAATAATAATAGAAATATCAAAACGGGGTTCCTAATGTAACATTCTCATACCCATATTTAGGCATCCGAACAAGTGCCTTGAGCGCCTGGATGCACCCACTGATTTCAGTGGGAGTTCCCAGCCATGTGAATGAGAGCAGAATTTTCCCCACGCAGCCTGACTAGAAGTCCCCTCCCACCTTGTTTCGAATTCAGTCTGTTGTCATGTCACAATCCCATCACGTCTTCAGTACTCCAAGAAGTTCTCCAGCAAAGACAGGGAGAGAAAATAATATCCTTAACTTACACATGCAACACAAGCCAAACCAGGCAGGAATTCTCTAACCCTGGTGCTCACCCGCTGGGACGGATGCTCTGAAATGTCTGTAGAATCTTTGGGGGCAAGTGGATGGCCTGGGCCTCCACAGCAGTTCTTTAGCTCTCTCTGCATTGTGTCTCTTAGACCCCCAAACCTGCCGGCCATTTAGCTGTCTCTGAAGACCAGCCAAGGGGCATCAGAGCCAATAAGAAGAGCTACAATGAAAGGGCGTTTGAGCTGAAACAATACAGGTGGAGGCGAGATGGGGAGGAGGAAAGGCTTCGTATAAAGGAGCCCACACATACATGCAAGAAGGTTATTAACTAGTGCCTCATGCTATCTTTGCAATCCCCACTCCCCCCTCCCAATTATTACATCAGAAGGAAATGAGAGAGCACTTTGCCAAACACTAATGGACTTGATGTTTTCATAATCTCAAGTGCACAACAATTGAAGCTGTTTATTTTCCAGAGACAATGAGAACCAGGGGAGGAGGAGGAGAGGTTCCAGAAGGCCCGAGCCAGTTCTATATTCATCTCTTGCTCCACCTCTCCAGCGGCCAGGCTGATATTTCTCTCTCTAAATCATTCACTATCTGAGGCTTTATTCTGCTTGGGAATTTAGCAGAGGCCGTGGGTTTGTAAAGGAGGCTTAGTGGGGAGTGGAATGGCTGTGATTTCTGCCCCCAAACATCATACATGCTCCATTTTCTACAGTGCCTTCTGAAGAGAAGGGTTAGGACTGGAACTGGGGAATGCCTTGCAGCCAACCCTCAGAGAGCATTCTTTCCAGCACCTCCTGCTGGGATCAGCAGCTGGAACTCCCCTGTAACCAGTGTTTGTACATCACTCCCTATAGAATCCCGTGGCATATAAAGTTGAACCTGCAAAGTAACCTTTCAAATCTCAACTTAGCCTGCTTTAAATGCTATATTTTGTACTTCCCTATATAATTAAGCAGGTTGGCGGATGCTGGACATGGCTAAAGTGGGAGCAGCAAGGACAGTGCATGGAAGATGACGTCACAGAAGTGTGGTACTGACAAGGTATAGGAGGGTGTGTTGCTTAGTCTCAGCTGTTTTGAGCCATTGTGTCATTCCCTGTACGCTGGCATGAGTACAAGGTTTGCAGTTCTCTCCCCATCCTGATGTCTGTATCCTCGTTCCCATACCCTGACTACTCCAAGGCAAAAGCCTGCACAAAATCCCAGGCCTTATTTACACTGCTGATTTTAGCCATGAGTGCAGCTGCACCAGTGCAAACCCCTACTGCAGACCAGCAAACCTGCCATAGGCCACAATCTGCCCCTGCTTGAAATTGCTGTGGGAAGTTATCACTGCCAGCGCTCCTGGGACCCACTCCAGTCTCCACCACCAGGTATTTGGCATTTGCATTCTAGTCCTTTCTACCTGAGCTTTACTGATGAAGTTCCCCGAAATGCCACAGCTGAAGCCCATAGAGCCTTCAGTCAGAGCCACTTTATCCATACTCCTAAATCATTCTGGCATACTGGTGCCACTCCACACTTCCGGTGTGCATGAACAGCCCTGCTCTCCTTGGTAGTGCTGCTACCAGAGAGGCACAACGCCTCCCAGAGCTTCCTCTGTGCTATCCAACAGCTGAGCCATAATTCGCCGTTACATTAAGACTGGCACCACTGCACTTGCACCCTTCCAGGCAGTTAGTGGAAGTTTTCTGGTGTTGAAATGCCTTAGAATAAATCCTCCTATAAATGTGGTACTTGGATTCTATGTACCGTAGAGGCACATGGTAGAAAAGAATGGTCAGAGCCAGACCATTTACTTATGTCCTCCTAAAACTGAGTAAAAGGATTGCAGGGAGGGACAAAATTCTTTAAATCCCACCCCAAACCACCAGCATGGTTTTAGGTAATAGCCAGGTGGCAGCTCTGGGTGTGACAGTCATACCAAGCACTTCAGTGGAGATACCTGAGTTGTTTCCTATCCATTAACACAGTATCCCCTTTGGCAGCAGCTAACCTAGGCATCCTGGATCGAGGACAGAGAGCCAGCCTGGGGTGGGTTCTTTCCCACCACCGTCCAGCAGGTGTCACCACAGACCAGTACTGATGAGAAGATGCCGGGAGAAAAAGGGAGGCACATAGCAGTGCTACATGATTGACCATGTGTGTACGAATGGAGAACTCTACGGAGCCTGCTGCATAGCGCTCAGATTTGCTGCACCACACACTTTAATGTACACATTTGGTCCCCGGTGAAAAATCAACTGCTGAAGAGAAAGCTATGGAGCAAGCAGGAATTTCAAAAGCCAGAACAAGATTGTTGCATGGCATGGCCTTCTGCAGAGCAGGATCACCTCCTCATGCTCCTGGCCAGTGGGATGATTCAAAATTACAGGTGCAAATCCTGGATTGGCATAGCAAAGTGGGTAGTGCTACCCAAGCACTCATGTGGGTGGCAAGTGCAAGGTTTGCACCCACAAGCACATTAGCCAGGGTTGGGATGTGAGGTTCTGTGCCTGCCCACTGCTGCACATGCCAACAGGGACGTGTTCTGTTCTGCAGGGTTTGTGTTGGAGCCTGATGCATGTTCAAAGGATCAAGATTCTGCCTGATCAGGGAAGAGAGCTCAGACAGGGACCTCTCTTATGTTCATAATAGTGGACATAAAATTGAACCGCTGTCTTTTTACTTAAGTCTTGGAGCCATGAGACCATGACATCAGGGTCTGGGAGAGAAAGCAGTCCTGTAACCTCAGGATGCCTAGCTGTATACCATATTCACTGTCATCACTGGCTTTTTGTTTAAGCACTACATTTCATTATTTGTATTGCAGTAGATACCATAATTTTCTAGAATGTTTTATTAGCCTTCTTTGCACAGCACCTACCACTGGTCTCTAGAGGTTACCATAATACAAATAAGTAATAAGCATTCTTTCCCTGGTATAACTAACTATGCCCAATGTTCATCCAATTTAGAGTTACTCTGTACAACCCCTAATGCAGATGCTAGAGCAGTCAAGATGGAGGGTGGATGTTTCAACGTCTGCAAATTTAAACATGTTCCATATCCTGAACACGTTAATTATACAAACTGCCAGTACACAGAACCCAAGACAAAACACAGAGTTAATTATATGCAACTCTGTGATTATTCCTTACCTAGAGAGTTATCAACTGTACATAGACAAGGAAGAACTTCTTCGACCCTATAGGGACAGATAGACACAAGGAGGCCAGCCTCTCCTCAACCTGTCAAGCTGTCAACTGAGATTTCACCACAGCCACTGAGTGGGTAGAAAATCCATCCTCCTAGCACTGAAGAGGTAAGGACACTGAATGCCAGCCAGCAAGGAACATGTCCAGTCTGTGAAGTCCACCCTTCTTCTCTAGCATGCCCACTAGAATCAGGTGGGATTCTCTGATTTCAGAAGAGATCAGCTTTCTCTCCCTCCCCAACTGGTTCCCTCTCCATATCGACTCTTGCATTTCTGTTTGTTTTCTTGTAAAACTGTACACCAATGGCAGGGAGGGACCGAGCCTGGCAGAAGGTGGGCAGGAGTTGCGCAGGCTTCCTGCACAGATCTCTGCCACTGCATCACACACCATTCTGACCTGCAGCAGCCCTTTGCTATTCCAGTTATGGGCCTCCCTTAAGCTGAGGCAGGGACTAGGCCAATGCACTCCAGTCTTTTCCCCATCAAACCCCTTGCCATATCTGGCCCAAGACATGCATTGCTGCAACAGGAACTGCTGGCTGTGGTGAAGCAGCTCTGTTAACCTTGCCACATTCTGATATTGCTGCAGCGCCTCAGCAATTTCCTTGCTTTTTAAGAGGTACTGCTTGGATTGTAGCCCTTCAGTTGATATTTCTATTAACCTTGCCCTCCCAGTCTGTGGCTGGAGATTGTTAAGTATATTAGTCAAGAGAGATGAGTGTTCACTTCACCTCATTCCGTGGCTAGTGTTATTTTATGATTTAGTTTAATAGCAAATGCAAATACTAGTGCACGCCTAACAATGTCCCAAAGATGAGAAAGAACCAAAAGTAAAAGCAACCCAGCCCCAAACTACCAGCCCTCGAAGCATTCCTTCCCTTCCACAAGCTCTGGGAGAAAAGGAAAGCTGTCCAGTGCGTCCTGAAGGTCAACATGTTTGGGCTAGTTAGAGTGAAACAGCCTACCAAAAGAGCCTTCTCTTTTATTCCCAGGGAGCTCCACCCTGAGTTACTTCATGAACACAGCCTGTCTCTCTTCACATGATGTTCCAGCTCCAGCCTCTGTCACTGCCTGGTGTTCTTACCCCTGAATTCCCACTGAAACTCACAGCTCTCACTAATGCCAAGAGAAGTTTTGCGGTTAAATCGCTGTGCAGCCTTTTCAAAATGGAGTTGTGGATGACCCATCTCCAGGCTAACAGAGTAATTCCTCTCCTGGCCCAACTCCTTTTGGTGAGCACTATGGGCCCATTCTGGAGGACTGAGACCTCTTTCAATGTCTACAATCAAGTAGGAAGGTCAGCAGTGAAGCAACCAATGCCCATCTCTTGCCAAAGCAAGCTACCTTCTGTCCAATTAAACGAAGTACTTGTACTGTTAACAGCATCTGAATTATTGCTGCTAGTGCCAGCAGGTTGTGAGTTTCTCATGTTAGCCTGCATACAGCATGTGAAAAGTCCCTGATTTCTAGGGGCAAAGAATTATACCAGCATAGGGTTTAGTACTGGCCTTTTGGTTCCCATCGTGTCTTGATTAATTAATTAATTTCAGAATAATTGGGATCCAAAGGAAAATTGGTTTCCTTGAATGTGGAAATACCAGGGTTACAATTTTCAAAGTGGGATGGGGTGGGGTCTGTATTTAGCTGGGGGGAGGTGATTTAGCTAGACACCCTCTGTTAATTTTAATGGAAGATGTGTCCTTAAACACCACCGCAGGGCTTTGAAAGTCACAGCTGAGAGGTGTCCCACCGAAGGTTGTCTCCTCAGCCTCCAGGAGCACCTGAGTCTAGAGCAAACAGTTTGGGGATGGATCCAGGTCTGTTTCTCTGCATGGTGTTTTTCTTTCATGTATCACCATGGTAAACAGTGCAGATTGCCAGGAGCTTGGATGCATTGTTTGCCTCATCCTCTCATCTGCACCCCCCACACCCCCAAATGCTTTCTCAGTGATTAGTTACTGAGTAGAAGGGGCTCTTGTTACCATGCAGCCTGCCATCCCTCCGCGGTTTATTGGAACTAATCTCCCACCTGAGATGATAAGGTTTAACCTTGTTTAATCTCCCAGCTTAGCTGTGGCGTTTTAATATTTTTAAAATGGTTGTTTCAGAAAAAGGGGGATTTAAACAGGTTTTGAATAAATAATAAAAGCCCTTCTCACAGGCTGGGAGGCATGAATCATTTTCATCAGGTCAGATTTCACACTGGGTTATCCCAAGGTGGCCTGACTTTGACTATGGATTACAGTGGAAAAAAGTCAGATGCAAAGCAGTTGACGGAGAAGAAACTGCTTTAATAATGCATTTGCTGCTCAGCAAACAGCAGATATGGTAACGCTTGCCGGGAAAGGGAACGGAGTCTTTCAAAACAGAACTAATTTATCCCAAAGATCTAATCATTTTTCGTCCTGTGCCAACATTTTGGGGGAAGATGAAGTTCAGGTTGAGAGGCACCAGAACATGCAACATCGAGGTGGCAAAGGACAAGTCTGTAACATCCATGGGATTATACAAACTGAAACCTTCTCTGCATTATTTCAAACTTAAGGGAAAAGAAAAAGTTCTCCATATGAGAAAATGTAAGACCCTCCCTATGGACCGCGTTAGATAAAATAATCTGTGCTGACATGCAGGAGAATGCCTGATGGTTACCCAACAGTGACTTCTCTGGGAAAGAGCAAAGGAGCTCTGCCAGACACTCCACGGAGTCCTGTCCTGTTGAGGCGACTACAAAGGTGACTGCAACATGAGCTCTCAGGAACACCTGAGTAGGCTTGGGGACTCCACAGCCTGGAAAGCAGGGACAGATGTTTGAAACTCTGACATGGCAGTCCCTTTTCCCTCACTGTGTGCGAGCCTGTTTGCGCTGCTCACACACTTCTAATAAGCACTAATGGACCATCTACATATAAGGCAGAGGCCTGCCAGACAGCAGTGGAGCAAGCAGTAAACTATGGTTAGGCATCAGAAAAGTCCCAGCAGGCCCAACCAGCACTGGCTGGGTGACCTGGGCTCTGTGCAATCTCTTGGGCTTGTTCACAGAAAGGATAAATTCGGCAGGGCAGGGAGCAGTCAAACACTTTCCTGACCCGCCATGCAAACAATAACGCTTCTTTTCTGGAGACGGTCCCCATGCCAATCTCTATTTACTTTGTGTTACCTGGTTCACAATTCAACCACAGCAGCCAGCACCAGGTGCAAAGTGAACCATCCTGCCTTTTAATTCAGTCCGCATTTGTTTGCTACAAGTTCACATGCTGATGCCTACCCATCTCAATGAGGAAGCAGAGCTAGCCAGAATGCTTCAGTCTGGAGGAATCAGGTTCAGTTGCACCAAAGAGAGCGTTTTCACCAAAACTGCTGAGAAGAAAGAGGGGTAAGAGGCTGATCACTCACTTATGGCTAGGGATGGAAAGGCAAACAGAGTGGATGAATTTTGCTCATGACTAGAGATTGAAGAGCGTGAACATCCTCTCCCAGAGTAACAATGTCTAGCAAGGGGCCATGAAGAAGACCAAGGGATAAAACAGGTTAAAAATACGAATAACGTCTTTCATTTTCACTAACCCGTTATCTTATAAACCAGTATGTCCAATGACTCCAGCTAGTCAACACAAGAAATAACCACAGGACAACAGAGTGTAAAATCCAGATTAGAGTACAAGACTCAAGAGGTGGGAAATAAAATACACCACCACCACCACTTTGTGCCTCAGTAGCACCTTCCCACTCAAGATCTCAGCATACTTGTCAAACATTATTTTAGTCTTACAATATCTGCCTGAGGTAGCTAAGTGTTATTATCATCTCTTTAAAAAGAATAGGAGTATGTGTGGCTCCTTAGAGACTCTTTGTTAACAATCAGGAAGCCAAGTATAGAAGTTAAGCAACTTCCCCAAGGTCACACTGGAAGTCTGACACAGAACTGGGAGCAGAACCTGAATCATAATCCAGTGCTTCAACCACAAGAACATCCTTCCTCACAACCCTCCCACTCCCACCCCCACCCCTCTAAATCCCAATGAAGAATGGAAGTGGCATCAGAGGCTGGAAGTGAAGGATTGATCCAGCAGAAGGGATTTATAACAAATATGAGAGAGATAAAAAGCAGAAAGATCATAGAATCATAGAACTGGAAGGGACCTTGAGAGGTCATATTGTCCAGTCCCCTGCACACAAGGCAGGATTAAGTATTATCTAGACCATCCCTGACAGGTGTTTGTCCAACCTGCTGTTAAAATTCCCCAATGATGGAGATTCCACAACCTCCCTAGGCAATTTATTCCAGTGCTTAGCCACTCTGACAGTTAGGAAGTTTTTCCTAATGTCCAACCTAAACTGCCCTTGCTGCAATTTAAGCCCATTGCTTCTTGTCCTATCCTCAGAGGTTAAGAACCATTTTTCTTCCTCCTCCTTGTAACAACCTTTTACATACTTGAAAACTGTTGTCATGTCCCCTCTGTCTTCTCTTCTCCAGACTAAACAAACCCAATTTTTCCAATCTTCCCTCACAGCTCATGTTTTCTAGACCTTGAATCATCTTTGTTGCTCTTCTCTGGACTTTCTCCAATTTGTCCACATCTTTCCTGAAATGTGGCACCCAGAACTGGACACAATACTCCAGTTGAGGCCTAATCAGTGCGGAGTAGAGGAGAAGAATTACTTCTTGTGTCTTGCTTACAACATTCCTGCTAATGCATCCCAGAAGGATTTTCGCTTTTTTTGCAACAGCGTTACACTGTTGACTCATATTTAGCTTGTGATCCACTATGACCCCCATATCCCTTTCCGCAGTGCTCCTACCTAGGCAGTCATTTCCCATTTTGTATGTGTGTGACTGATTGTTCCTTCCTAAGAGGAGTACTTTGCATTTGTCCTTATTGAATTTCATCCTATTTACTTCAGATCATTTCTCCAGTTTGTCCAGACCATTTTGAATTTTAATCCTATCCTCCAGAGCACTTGCAACCCCTCCCAGCTTGGTATTGTCCACAAACTTTACACGTATGGAAGTAGGGATGATGGTAAAAGCAGCAGAAGACATTAAGCTATTGAAAAAAAGACAAGAAGAGCCTGCTGAATAAGATTCAATGATGAAAGAAAAATGTGTGATTTACTTAGGTGAGCAAAACCCTGAGGAAGACAAAAAAGCCACAGCATCAGCATTAGTCCAGGGAATCAGAACCTCCAAGAAAAACAAGAGTCTTTGAAAAGGTTCCCAAGGCCTCACAGTATTATGTAAGGTAAAGTTCTGATAACATTTAAAACTGATTCCCAGCATTTTCCATATCACAGGTACCCTATACCTGTCACAATTCCCTTACTCCTGTCACAATCTTCAGAATAAGAAGCCACAAATTAGAATATCCAGGTCCTAAATCATTACTTGGTTAATAGGGTTTTATGCTCACATCTCTTGAGCAGCATTTCAGCAGCATACTCCATATGTGACATCTTGCAGACTGTCATCATTTGTCACGTTGCAAGAACATACTCGTGCCCACACTGTGAGCAGCCACATATGCAATATGTTAAGCAATGCCACGGGGAGGGATAGCTCAGTGGATTCTGCACTGGCCTGCTAAACCCAGGGTTGTGAGTTCAATCCTTGAAGGGGCCACTTAGGGATCTGAGTCAAAAATCTGTCTGGGGATTAGTCCTGCTTTGAGTAGGGGAGTTGGAGTAGATCACCACGTGAGGTTCCTTCCAAGCCTGATATTCTGTGATTCTAAAGAACACAAGATTCTAAAGAAGCAGCCCTGACAAAAGGGTAGGGAGTGGAGAGTACAGGGTAGTCATTTAGCATTTACCAAGAGAGAGAACCAACAACTATAATTGCCCTAAGCTATAAAAAAAACTAACCAAAAAATGTGGCTGTTTTCTCAGTGCATGGAAATCCAATTTAACACACATATCAAGAATGTGAAGTTGAAGAAATATCATTATCTATAGCAGCTAGAGCTAGGATATTCTTTAGGTCAGATTCTAGCCAAGGAAATCTGTCCAGCCCAATGTGATACAGCATTTAACTAGAACCTCCAAATAACAGATACCGCAAGACAGGAAAGCTCCAGTGGTGAGGCCAGATTTTAGAGGCATGAGCCATTGCTGTTCAGCTACCTCAGATCAGTGAACATGCCTTCTTTGCAGTTTGATGTGGTTTATGTGAAGCACTTTCACACCAAGGCAAATTTGCAGGTTCAGGAAGTCAAACTGTCTCATGAGCTGGTGCACTGCATTACCGGGTTCAGCAGTAAAAGACTAACAGGTTTTCAGCCAGCAACTATTCTTCTACACAGGTTCTGAGAGCACCTTGGTTTCAATTACTTGCATAACCACAACCAAACAGAAGAGATCATGGTACAAGCCACACCTGTAACAACCAGGTATTCGCCAAGGCTTCCCCCTGGACTGAGTTTCAGTATTCTATCATGTACACTTGGCTAAGTGACGTCACTGCCTGCATAACCCATATATCATTTCCCCATTCACGTGCGCTTCACAGCCGCCTTTGTTCTTTTTGGCATGTCTCTGTTTTCAAAGGAGGGTTTCTTCTCACCCAGACTTCACTACAAAGTCCAGTAGGGATAGCTGGGCTGATGAGGGAGGATAAACTGATTACTGTAAAAGTAACTTCAGAACCAGCAGGGGAAAACCCCTCCTTCCACTACGAAGGCCTGGAAGTGGGCTGAAAAAACACATTCCTGCCTTTCTCTGGCGGCCCCACGGCTTTCTGCAGAATTGAGACTTTCACATCTCTCTCCTCATTCCACTCCTACCACAATGTCCATGAGAAGCAAGTCAAGACACTGAACTTGAACAACAATCCTGCTCCCCCTGTGTTGTGCAAACATCTTCTCCAAGTCCCATGTAATTGCACGACCTTTTGTCCTTCATTCGCAGGCTATCATTTGTTACCCCTTCCCTCGATCATTACTTGACATTAGATTGCAATCTCTTTGGGCCTGGAACCATGTCTCTTTAGCCATACAGTGAACCCTCTACCACATTACTGGGTAAAACAGTACTGAAGTAAAATAACCATATGGCCTGCAACAGGCATGGGAAATTGGTGACTTTGGGACCACATTCGACCCACCACATCATTTGATTTGGCCTGCCAACAGTTAACCAGTTCCAGCTGATCCCAGTTTCTGGTGAAAAGTGAGGGGGGCAGAGATCCTGGCCAGTCCTGATCTCCCTGGTAGATGCTAAGGTGGGGAGCCTTTAAAAAATACAAGTATGGTCTACCAAAGTGTTTTGTGGCCCTCGACTACCTTAAAGGTTGCCTATCCTTGACCCACAAGAAAACAACTGAATGTGCCGCATTGGGTCTTCAGAGAGATGAGCTGAAACAAGGCCCTTAAGAGAGATGTGGACTGGCCCAAATATATCTCGCCAGGTTGTTTACTCTGCTGTCTATGAGGATTAACTAAATATCAGCACAGTTAATTAGTTCAATGCTGAGGCTTGTTTTAGTAGAAGCACCCCAATACTGTGTGAGTCCATTATGACTGGGTATGATATAAATCAAAGACAGAAAAGAACTAGTAGGCCACCTATCCAAGGATGTACCCACCACTACAGGACTGCTCTGTACCCTATATATCCCGGGGAGCGGCATGGGGGCAGGACGGTTCCCCAGTCCATTTGTAGATGGACCAATTAATTGGGCTTCTACCATTTCCCTTGGGAATGGAGATGAGTATTGAGTCTTAACAGATCTCACCATTAGGACTGTTTGTCCTATTTTAAAATTTTCCTTCTCTAAATTTTATATTGTCACTTCTCGTTATAAACCCAGAGGACCAAGTGAACCACCAGGAACAAGGAAAAGGGTTCAGGAGGAGGGGAGGAACAGGACAATAACCAACTAGGAAGCAGGGGAAGTCATTTGCAAGATCTTTGAGGCACGGATGAGGTCTAATCTGTACTATTAAGATGTCTAGCCACACTCTAAGGCATTGCTAAAATTAATAATAATGTAGGTAAAATAGTAAGCAGGGCAGTGGGCACAGTGAGAAGGGCCCTGAGTAGATGTCCCACCGCTCACACCCAGTGGCACAGTGCACTGCTGTGATTTTATACCCTAAGTATGAAAATCTCACCCCGAGAAGTTTGTTATTCAGTTTAATTGAACCCCTGCCCTGCTGTTTCCTTTACAGAGGGAAACTGCTGCTGAGAAGCGCAACAAGATCATCATCCACTGGTGGACAGCGCCATGTGCGATTCTCGCACTTCTGATGCCAGAGGCCTGCAATTCTCATCCATGGAAAAGTATTATGGCGGGCGGGGAGGGGTGTAGTATTTATTCTCGCTTGCCCAGAGGAAAGCAGGAAGACACCTAGAAGATGGGGATTGGTCCTGCTTTGAGCAGGGGGTTGAACTAGATGACCTCCTGAGGTCCCTTCCAACCCTGATATTCTAACATTCTATGGCTTTTTTGTGACCACATGGTGGCAGCTGGATGTGATGGGGAATTCCATAGGTTGTATAATAAATTTGGAAATAGGAGAGGAGAGAGATGAACAAGGATCAGACCCATAAAATACAACAATGTTTATTAAAAGGACTCAACACTGATCCTACTCACTCTAAGCCAATTAAATTCAGCCCATGGTGTGTGCTTGGCTGCTCAACAATGTGTCAATGTCAGTGTCAATAGCCTAAAGCTTTGAACCCTTGTTAGTTTCTATCTGACTCTTTCAGTCAGACATTTAGCCCTCTCCCTTGAAAGGCTCTACCAACGTACCACCCCCAGTTATACAGGATTCACTTATTTTTATTATTTGTTTTACAGAAGTATGAGAGAGCCCCCCCCAAGTGTTCCATGCACCCACAAACAAATAGCAAAAGCCCCTTCCTCAAAAAGTTTACAATCTAAACAGATAACACAAAGGATGGTCAGAGAAACAGTGGGGAAATGACTTGCCTTAAGCCACACACCAGATCAGTGGTAGAACAAGAAACAGCACCCAGAGCTCCCAAGCCCAGTCCAGCCTCTTAACCACCAGACTACACTGCCTCTCAATTTAGGCTCTATGGACAGGGAAGATGTGAGGGGATAAAGGTACCAGCAAAACCCTGCTCTTTTCGCATCCTCCGTCACCCCCTGCAGGGCCATTCAACAAAAAGTTACTGCTGATCAAGTTATCTTTCATATCAATAAGGTTTTATTTGCTTGTGCTGCTGAAAATTTGGTGAATGTAATCCCAGTAGATTGTTGCAGCAGGACAAGGGAAAACACTTAGAAGCACCAGTCCCCCACTGTCTTGTACCTGTAAAAGCAGCAAAGCAGATCCAGACTAACACGGCTACCCCTCTGATACGTGTCTTGTACCTGGTGTGTCATTTAACTGTGCAAAGGAAATATGTGCAAAGGAGGTATAGAATGCTAGCAAACCAGAACAGCAGCATTTTACACTTGTTTTGCACCGATGTAAGTGGCTCAGCATGGTACAAGCAGGAGAGAAGCATGCCTATAGATAGAATCCTGTGCGGATTCAAAATGAGTGTCTGCAGTGTGGAGATCTGCAGATCTGCAGGGCTCTACCTACAGAAAACAGCATTTGTAGAATAGCAATTACCACTTGTTTTAATTCACTGGCAGGTCATCTGAGAAAAGCAGTCGCTTTGCAATGTAAGGAAGGTAAAGAGTTTCTTACTTCTTAGGGACCTGATCCTGCAAGCCCAGGAGCAAAGCCTACCCACAAAACTCATTCCATTGACATCCAGGCCCTGCCAAGGGTTCAGTTTGTAACAGAGACAGCAGGCAAGACTAAAAAAGCCTACAACTCAAGAGAGGACTTTGCCTCCCTAAGCTCCCTGCTTGAGAACACACTGTGAGCTCTATTATCTCTGTTCCGAGAGTCTGGCCCCTTGTAATGCCTGTCGTAGGATCTGCATTACATCTGCTAAGCATGAAGCGAGCCTCTCACTGCCAGCCCCAATGCCCCCAGGTGCAGCACACGCATATAATTTGCTCTTGTACCTCAATCAGCAAGCAAGCAGAAAAATAAGAGGAAATTAATTTCTCTCATTCCCTTTCTTCCCTCGCCTTTTACACAAGAGCCTTTTAAAAATGTTGGTTACTATATGATTACGCACAACAGGGGTTTGTAACAACCTCATCTTGACTAAACTACCTCTGCCCTTGCCGTGGGATGATTGGTTGCCTTGGCAATTTTCTACGTACAGTGCTCAGGAGCTACAATTATGCAGCTCTTCTCAGTACTGATTCTCCTTCTTAGAAGTTCATGACAAGAAGGGACAAAAGATATATAATGGATTTTATTGCCACTGCCTCCCCTCTCCTTCATCCTCAAGAGGGTCAGATCAGCACCATCTAAACCTGCTACCTTTGCAACGAGAAAAAGGTTCTGCTTATGTGAGGTGAAGTATTGTAGTAACCGAATGGCACAACCAAGAGAATGAGGCCCCTGGAGGCCATAGGTCCAACTCTCCTTATGCTAATGGCGTGACAGGTCGAGCTGGCGGGTAACATCTCAGGAGAACAATATGGGACTTTGTGACTTTCTACAGTTCTTCAAGTGCAGTTCTATTGTGAGAAGCAATTGCCAAGACAGCAGAGTTCTGTCTCTCCTGATCACACGCACTCAGTTTGCAAGTAAAAGGATGCTTTTGTAACAGCTGGCCCTGCAAAATCAGCATGAGAAGACAAGATGGGTCCCTGTTGTTTGCATGGCAGTTGCCCTTACAGGTCCCAGTCAGGGCACTTTCTCGCTCTTACATCTTCACCAGTTACAGAAGTTCTGCAGGCCAGTTCTGCTCAGAGACACACCAACTCACCTTTGTTATAAGAGGGTTGCAACTATGTTCCAAATGCAAGGGTGAATAGGATCCAGCTCATTCTCTCTTAGCTGTGCTGACTTCACAGGGTTAACAGGGGAGGAAAAAACAAAATTTCTGGGCCCCTAAAGTCAGTAGATGCAACTGATAGAGGGAAAACAGAGCTGTTGAGTACATGGTCACTGTTCATAGACTAGATCCCCACTTTAAAGAGATAATTAGGTTTGAGGACAAAAATGAGATTAGTTCTACTTCCGCACTCTGTAAAGCAGCGTCTATAGCACTGAGGCACAAGAGGGTCATGTGTTGTTTAAAACGACATGCTAAAAGTCTCCTAGTGTGTTATATGCCTCCATTTGTCTGATAGGGCAACAGCTGAAAGCAAAAATCTTCAAAGAAAAAAAAGAAGACACCTGTTTTGCTCAATGCTGCGATCTGAAGGTTCACACAGCGAGAATGGCTGTTCCCACCATGTTCAAACCTTGCAACTTGCTTCACAGAAGAAGCATTTAATAATAGCTGGCATCTCGGAGGCTTTTGCTGCTGTGCCAGCGGCCATTTTACTGACAAGTGATATTATTTCTGACACTGGCAATGTGAAAGTTCCACAGAGCAGACATTAAAATGCTGAGGTGCTGGTTCAACAATCAGAAGACTAGACTTTGGGGCTGCTGAATTTTTTAAAACAGTACAATTCTTCTAACTATTAAACCATAATTAAAAGCAGAAACACAGGTTTGCAATCTTGCACACACAGGTCTCTTTCAGTGTCATCAAGGAAGCTGCTTTGCAGCAAGATGGCAGCCATCACCACCTGGCTTTGAGATGCCTTTGCTAATTAAAACTTGCATGCTCAAACACTGCTCAGAATTAGTAAAGAGTGAGAAGTGCCATATCTCTGATGGCTGCTCTGAGGGCCATGAAAGCAGCTGTATCTTAGAGGCAAAATCCCTAAATATTGTGGGTGGCATTATGCAGTCCACATAATACATAGCACTTACATGTTATTTTAATGGAACAAATTCAGGGCTCCACTAAAGGCAAGAGAGCTGCACCTGCCTGTACCAGCTCTGCATTGTCTCAATGCCATCAAAGTGCTTCACAAACATTCATTAATTACTCCTTCCACACCTTGGTGAGGGCTTCCAGCTCTGGCCCTGATGAAATTGGTTTTGGGAGGGACATGGTGGGGAGAATCCTAGTTCTATATAAAACATCTGTTCCCCAGAGAGAAACCTAATTCAAGGAAATGAAAAATTACATAAACTCTCTCTTTCCCCACAAGGATTCATAGATGGGTAAAAGGGGAAAAAAAGGCATACAACCAACTAAATCCTCCAGGATTATTTCTTTAAAGGAATTTGCTGGACCTACAACTCTCACTTTCACCTCAAATCCAAATTGCTACTGGGCTCTGCACCTTTCTCTGTAATAGTTCACAATTGGAGAGATGGTTTGGTGATAAGAGGAGAATCAGGTATTATCACTACTTGCAACTAATTCGGGTATTTTTACACACACACACACACACACACACACACACACACTCTCTCTCTCTCTCTCTTTCACTCAAGAGGCAGAGCCCCTGGATGCTCTATTCTACTGGCGCCTGAGAGTGCATGAGCTTAGACATATCTACTGAGTCAAGGTTGAAAAGACTTCCACACATCAGAGGCGGCTTTTTCCAGGACCCTGTAGCAAAGTGACTTTCCATTAGAGGAGGAAGGGAATGCCTGGAGTGTGGAGTTCAGTACGGCTAATTTTCTCACAGCGGCGTTCAACCCAATACTGAGCTGTTACTTACACTGGAGAAATCTACAGTTGCACTTGCTGCAACAGCAGCAGCAGATGGCCCCTCTAAGTCAGGGTTAGTGGATGTTAAAAAACCTATGATAACAGGACCATTAATAGCGGTGGTCACCATTAAAAAGTCAACAGTTAATGCAGAACAGTGTCTGAGATGGCACAGTGTTTCCTCATTCTTGTAACAGGAGATAAGGGCAGTGTCAGATACCACTATGTGGTAAGAGTTGCTAAATACAGACTTTTTAAATGGCCAACATGATTTCATTTTGTTTCCCATCTTCTACCATATCCAAGTCTCTCAAGTTAAACAAGAATCAAAATTCTCACTCACTTATAATGGACTGTTACTTGGGTACAGTGGCTGGACTGTGGGTTAACTATGGCTATTCTCACATTATACAGCATCGTACCGACTGCTTACAGACGGTGCGGAAACTCAGTCTGCTGAATTTCAAACCCACTTGAATACTACTGGTCCGAAAGTGCAGGTTACTGCATTTTCTGCTTGCAAGAGAGTGAAAAGGCAAAGGATTGATAAGAAGAGACAGAGGGAAAAGTTTAATGGAAGAACATACTGGACAAGATTTTCAAACCTGGGTGCCTAAAGTTAGACTCCTAAATAATTGGCCTCATTTTCAGCTATGTTGAGCACTCAGTTTAAGAGAATGAGGGCTGCCGGGTGCTCAGCGCAGTACCTCTGAAAAATTAGGCCACTTATTTAGGTGCCTAAATATGATTTTAGGAGCCTAAATTTAGGCAGCCAGATTTGAAACTCTTGGGCATAAATAGGGGCACCCACTTGTGCCAGCCAAGCTTTGGGAGGTTTTTTCTATCCTTAATAGCTAGAAAAATGTTCCAGGTGGAGGAGGGTGGTGAGAGGCATTGTTTTAAATACAGGGTGAACAGTTTCCCACCATCAAATCAGTTCTAGTTTGACAAACCCAAAAACAAGCTGAAAAGGCTCAGGAACTACAAACTCTCTAAGGCTTGTTCTTCTGAAACAGTAAGATTTGGAGGTTGGCAATATATGTTCTCTAGTGCACATGGCCAGCACTGTATGGGTGTCTGTATTTTCCTTTGAAGCATGAGTTAAATTCAGGTGGGCATATTTCTTATGTTCCATTTCCTGTAGCTGCAGGTGGGTGGGTGATCAATGGTGGAATCTTCCTTTCTCTTCTGTGTTCCTGTCCCTGATTTACTGGTCTCAGGTTTATTATGGCAAGTCATTCACCTCCAGAGGGAAAATGTATCATTGAGAAATGCCCTGCCATGACTCTTGCACAACTGCTGAAAACAAGTACTAATTACAAAAGTAAATTAAAAGGTCAGAATAATTAAATTCAAATCTATTATTGAATACACACACATACATACATTAAAAACACACACAGAGTGGTATGACTGATTAAATCAGGACTAAAATGATGGGGAAATTATTGCAAAATACTGTCTACTGGACTTTGCCAATTCAGTGAAATCAGGACATTTTGCAGGGATGATCTGATTTCATCTAAGTTCCAACAGGGCTAGGGACTCCAGGGCTTCCAGGCTCCACAGCTTCACGGCAGCCAGCCACTCAGATTACCCTGGAACAGGGGTTTCATTCCCTTTTGGTGAGAATTTCAACCTTTTTGTTTTTCATTCCTAAATTAAACAAAACTAAATTGTGAAATACTGAAGTCCTCTGCAAAAGGGAATTACCTTTCTCTGCACAGCTCTAAATCCTACCCAAAATTGCAGACTGGAATTTCTCCTTGACAGTTTTGCATTTCCTGTATCTCTTCCCTCTCACATAAGCCACCTTCCTGGCAATGTACATTTTCTCAAAGAGTAGAAGCCAGTGTCTGGCTGTGTCAGTCGCCACTGTAATGGGGCACACAAGCCTCCTTGCAAGGTAGGAAGGAGTTAATGGGGTACTGAAGAACCAATCAACCGCTAGTGGAGACACCTGGAGCAGACTTCCAGGGAAGGACTTAAAAATAAGAGCCCTGCTCAGCTGGAGAGGAGTAGGTAGGGAGAGCGGATGTGGGTTCCTCACTGGGGGAGGAAGGCTGGCTGGGGCAGAGATGGGAAGGCTGCTACCTAGCCAATCTCCTGGAGGAATTGGAAGAGTTTATGTTGCTTCATACTTGTTTTGGACTTTTAGTACCCCAGCAGGGGTAGAACTGTAAGTGACCTAGCCAGAGAGCTGGGTGTATGTAACCCGGAAGGTGCTGGAGATTGGCTGGAGAGTGGAAGAGCAGATGGGAAACAGAGGCTGAATGGCTGCTGCACTGGACAATGCCACAAGGGAGGCATTCTGGTAAAGATATGCCATCGCTACATACTATGAACACAAAGCAACAGTTCTCACTGTCTGGGTTTTAATAACATGTTTCTTGATTCTCTCCCAAACCTGAGAGTCATGATACTGCATCAGGCAAGTATTTGGTCCTGCCATGAGGGCAGGGGACTGGACTCGATGACCTCTCGAGGTCCCTTCCAGTTCTAGAATCTATGAATAAGTCTAGCCCTGCTTGATAATGCTTTCGGTCTAATCATAAGAATGGCCATACTGGGTCAGACCAATGGTCCATCTAGCCCAGTATCCTGTCTTCTGACAGTGGCTGGTGCCTGGTGCTTCAGAGGGAATGGACAGAACAAGGAAATTTTGAGTGATCCATCCCCTGTCATCCAACCCCAGCTGCCTGATCATCTTGGCCAATATCCATTGATGGACCTATCCTCCATGAACTTATCTAATTCCTTTTTTTAACCCAATTGTACTTTTGTCCTTTGTAACATCACATAGCAACAAGTCCCACAGATTGTCCACTGTGTGAAGAATCACTTCCTTTTGTTTGTTTTAAACCTGCTGCCTATTAATTTCATTGGGTGACACCTAGTTCCTATGTTATGTGAAGGGATAAATGCCACTCTCCTATTTGCTTTCTCCATACCACTCATGATTGTATAGACCGCTATCATATGCTCCCTTACTTGTTATCTTTTCTTAGATGAACAGTCCCAGTCCTTTTAATCTCTCCTCAGATGTAAGCTGTTCCATATTCAGATCATTTTTTTTTGTCCTGCTCTGTGCTTTTTCCAATTCCAATACTGTATACCTTCTATGAGATGGGGTGAGATTAGATTGGCACACAGTATTTAAGGTGTGGCTGTACCATAGATGCATAGAGTGGCATTATGATATTTTCTGTCTTATCTATCCCTTTCCTAATGGCTCCTGACAATGTTAGTTTTTTTGACTGCGCAAATGTTTTTAGAGAACTATCCACAATGACTCCAAGGTCTTTCTTGAGTGGTAACAGCTAATCTGGACTCCAACATTTTGTATGTACAGTTGGGATTTTTTTTTCCAATCAAAATTCCCTTTGTGCACCACACCAAGACATACAAATATAGTTTGTTCTTTGGTATGTACCATAAATTATTCTCACTCTGATTAAGTAACTTACTTAAGTTTATCAAAGGTCATACAGTAAATCCTAATCAGCTCCAACTGCTTTAATTACTTTAGTGCTGCTATAAGTTTTGTGTACTATAACCTCTTGAAGCAAGGGTTTAAAATAGCTAGATGCAAATGCTATAGAGTTCCTTTCATGTAGGTTTATTACACTGGCCTGTAGGTGCACATGTTGGCAATAACACTTAGCGCTTATCTAGCATTTTTCATCTGTAGTTCTCAAGGCACTTCATAAAGGTACCATTATCCCCATTTCACAGATAGGGATGTGGAGGCACAGAGGTAAGGTGACCTTGTCCAAGGTCACAACATCAGTGGCAGAACTGAAAATAGAACCTAGAAATCCTGAATGCAGTCCCATATGCTATCTACGGGACCATGCTGTCTCCTTTATATATACTGTAATATGCAGCTTGTGCTAGATATAACAACTTCAGTAGCTTAATGATGAAACTGAACTATATTTTTGCTGGAGTGTAAGGGTCTGACCTAAAGCTCACTGAAGTCAAAAGACTTACTGATCTCAATAATATTTAGAAGCAGCCCTAGCTTTGGATAAATCAGTCTTTATTTAGTCAGTGTGTGTTTTCTTCCCCATGTAATCTGCTCTGTCACTCACGTAAGGTGTGCCACTACTTTGGTAGAAAGTTTAAAACAACCTGTCTCTCTGTTCTTTATGTCTAAACCACAACCCTCAATCATTTATATTCTTGCTCACTTCAGGACATGTTTAGGTTATGCAACAGTGGGTGGTGCTTTGGGGTCCTGGTGAAAGGGGTATAATGAATCTGCACCTGCCTAACATCAGTCCTTTGCATTGCCACGTGGGAAATCCACAGTTGACAATCAGTCTCTGGAAACTCCAAGGGCTATGGGACACAATAGAGTAGTCAGAGAATGCTTCCTCCTTATCCAGCAGCAAACTCTCTGGTCAAGTAAGGAGCAGCACTGACCTGCCTCTCAAATACAGCTGCAACTACTGCTAGGGTGGAAACCGGCAGCTACTTAACATTACAGAGTAACATTACACAACTGTTTAGGACAGGAAGCAAAGAAGCAGCGTGTATCCATTTGAAACTCAAGCGGGTTCTGAGAAAGGCAGAATGTAATTACAGTTGGAGTTTGGCCAGGACACCACAATTAAACACCTCTGTTCTCTCAAACACTGCCATGGGATATTGAATAGCCCTGCCACCCACTGATACTGTATCAGTATTACTTCCTAGAGCACCTTGTTTTCTTTGGAGTTCTCCCCTTCGTACACTCTCCATATCCAAGTCTACTTAATTTGTCAATCTAACAAGGCCATCGCTTGAGAAGGTATGCAAGTTACACTTGTACTTCACTTAACTGCATTTCAAAGACTCTACTTACCACCTTTACCTTTCTGCCCTTTGCGGCACAAACATTTTCCAGACAGACGATCAAAGGAAACAACTTTATGTGAACTCTGATTAATAAATGATCCTCCCAAGCAGGGGTGTTAAGAAAAGGCTCTTAATAAATTTTAAAATACGTTCTAACATGACAAAATCATAGGCTGTCAAAAATCACCATTCAGGGGATAATATGCATTTAAGAAAGCTGAAGATTAAGAATATGTATTTTAGTTTCAAGCTGAAGATAACAAAATATGCACTTACATGTCCTGTTTTAGAAATAGTAGATTTTTCTCTCTTTTTCCTATCTTAACTGGAATTAAAAGTCTAGACATCTCCATTGCCTTGTGCTTAAATCATCACCCATTGAGTGTTTAACCCTTTGCCTGTTGTTTAATTAAGGGTGTTGAGTATGTGAAATGACCATTTACTTCTCAGCACTCTTCAGGATTAAGCCACTAGACTGTAGGCTTCTTGAGGCAGGGATTTTATCTTATGAATAGGGATGTAACTTCATCGGTGAAGTTTTTAAGCAAAGACACAGGGGTTTCGTCATAGTGGCAAAACAGCAGAAGTAAAAAGAACATAGTAAAATAGTAATAAATCAAGCAGTGCAATCTTTTATCTCCTGTGACAGATGTGACAAAAACGGCACCTTATTTCTACAGTGTGCATATAAGATTAAGCATTTAATCAGTAATAATGTGATTATTGGCTAGCGGTTTGTTGCAAAGTAAGGGGTCTTATCTTTTAGAGCTGCACCCAGATGCAGAATCACTCTTTCTACTTGCTGGACATGACATAGCTCTTAGTGCATAGTATCAGCCCTCCCTTTGGGATTTAAACTTGGCTATGAACTATAGGCATTTCCTCATTGGCATTCCTCACCATTTGGCAGATGTGAAATAGGGTCAGTCATCGCAAAATGTCTTGCTGCTCACTTCAATCCCTATTTCACCCCATTATCCTTGATGTGAGCCTCATACACACAAACCCAGCACAGACACCTAAAGCATTTCCCAAAATAGCATGGGAGACCAAATACAGAATGCTGACACTCTGAAATGCTAGAAAAATGAAGCCCAGCAGAGTTGTGGCAATACTGAACAGGCTATGTAAACCTGTCTGCACTGATTCTTCACTTCTCAGAACCCTGTCTCAAATGGGCATTAAAATTGCCACTGAGGTAGCTGTTGGAGTGCCTCCTGTTATTGTGGGGCACTAGCATTGCTTTTTGTTTGGCTGGCTGGTTTTTGGGTGCAGGGGTTAAAGCTACCTAACCAAATCTCCACACCCCAGCCCTAAACATAGGTGCTCAAATTTCTCATCCAGAACAAGATCCATGTTTTGCAAATGGCTACTGTCTGTATGCTGGACTGACTCCAAGCCCCAGACCCAAACACCTGCAGCTGGAGGGGAGTTTGCATTGCAGATCTGGATCCAAATTTTGCATCTGGAGATAATCTGTAGAAATGCTTTACTGAAGCCAATGGGGGTTTTGCCTGGATGAGGACTTCATGACTTGACTACATTTAGTTTAGAAACAACAGATCACCTGGCAACCACTTAAAAGAGCCTGAGGTTTGTTTGTTTAGATGCACCCAACCCTTAAAGACCCTGTAGATTCTACACTGGGCTCATTTTGGTTACAAGGAAAATGGTACCCTGTTTGCTCTTTTCAGAAACTGTCACCTATTTAATTTTGCCAAGTTCTAATTGTTCTTATAGATCAGAGTTCCCAGATCAAAATGCTCAGGGCTTAGCTAAAACCTATAAACAAGAATTTCCCTTCCTTTTGTCTCAACTGGATAAGCCAGCCTGAAATGTGAACTACAACAACACCGGACCCCTTGCCCCACCCTGCAATAGTACGTTGCCTTGAGGTGAGGAAGAAGACACCCTATGTGGAGCTGTTCCAAGTTTTTCAAACTAAGCATCAAAGCAGTAACTTTCTGGCTTGGAGGTGAGAAAACGATCCCCCCAGGCAAAACTTCTGTGTTGAGGGGATAGTAAGCATCAGGCTCGTAAAACAATATTTGCAGAGGGGCAAAAAAGAACACAGAGGGAAGAAAAAAGAGACTCTTATTAGCTGCAAAATAAGCCCTTTCGATCACAATCTCTGACAGGGAACAGTGCCATTTGGGCAGTAAATCATTGTGGCCCATTGAGATACCTGTGCTGATAAAAAGAGCCTATGACAGACAGGACAGGGAAGAGGTTCAGGGAAGCTCACAGGGAAAACCTTTCTTTCCACACACACGTACCAGCAAAGGCAGTAGGAGCATGTAGAGACAGGCAGTGCTGAGCTCAAGCTCAAGAGAGTGAATTCAGTCCCCCACTCGTTCAAATGGTATGACAAAGCCCTTCCCCAAATAGAGAAGAAGAAAGACCTTTGCAGTCCTTATTTTGGGGGATAAGGGTCCCCTCAATTTAGGAACTCCCACTCTATTCCTCTTAGCTTTTTCACATCCTCCCAAAATAGCTTTAACCTGCCCTTTAAACGGTCAAGACCATAACAGGGTTCAAAAAAGAACTAGATAAATTCATGGAGGATAGATCCATTAACGGCTATTAGCCAGGATTGGCAGGGATGGTGTCCGTAGCCTCTGTTTGCCAGAAGCTGGGAAAGGACGACAGGGGATGGATCACTTGATGATTACCTGTTCTGTTCATTTCCTCTGGGGCACCTGGCACTGGCCACTGTCGGAAGACAGGATACTGGGCTAGATGGACCTTTGGTCTGACCCAGTACGGCCATTCTTATGTAAAGCTCCATGGTTGATCACAAGCTCTAAAAAGTAATGGGGTGAGGGAAGAGGAGCAGGCAGACCACACAGTCGTTTTGTGGGGCAGACTAGATAGAAGAGCCCTTCTCTAACGCTGAGTAAGACTGGTGGGCATAAATGCAACGCACACTGAAGGACATTACATGGAACTTCGAGAAGACATTGGAGCTGAAGGTAGAGAAGAAACAAATTGGTGGAGCTGTTGAGAGTTTGGCGAGATGGCAAAAATAAAGAACCCAGCTAATGGCTTGTTTACATAGATCACAACAAGCCATGGAGCTGACAGACTGAATTCTGAATGGAGTCCCAATGACTAAGTTTGTGTAATTTACATCCTCTTCCTGCCCCATCTTTGCACCAACTTAGACTCCTTTACATAACTGAGTGTGAACATAACTGACCTTATATGCAACCTCTGTTTGGCCCCCAGAGCTTAGAGGAGTCTAATTTCTTGTAATGTACATGCTGGGGGGCCAAAAAGCAGAGTGGATAAGCAGGAAAAGCAGCTGGCTGAAGTGTGTAAGTGGCTGTATGTTCCTTGCTATCCCCTCTTTTCTGGGCCACAAGTAAGTTGCACAAACTTGGACTTCTTTAATGGGCCAAATTCAGAAGAGTTCTGCTATGGAATTTGTTACACATCAGTACATGGGTAACAGTCTGAGGGAAGCTGGGCCAAATTTTCTGTTCTCAAAGCTAACTCTCAAGCAGTAATAGAGGGGAAGGGCAGTGGGGGCTTGAACCCATGTTTATGCCTCCCATGTTGTTTGTCCAGCTCTCGAGCTGTTACAATTTACACTCAGCTGCAACAGCCTGCTAGGGGTTGTTCCATAGCCAATGTTTAGAAGCACTCCAGCAGCATCCTCTCCCACATCCCCACCGTACCCCGTATGCCAAGGCCAGAAGTGAAGCCAGCATAGAGCTGTTTTGGTAGCTTTGCACAATAATGAGAACCTCCTTCTACTGGGGATAGACCCACAGAACCATCTCCATCAGTTTTACAGGGCCTTTTTAGCCACTGGAGTGGCACAGGGGGACCAAAACAGACTGAAGAGTCTTGCCTTCCAAGTCTAAGTTGGTATACCTTACATAGAAGCCTAGAAGTAGGTGTAAATTAAACCAGTTTAGACTTCCTTCCAAATTTGACCCAGAAGAGTCAACTATGCAAGAAAGAAGCAACAAGCTTATCATTCCCCTCTTTATCATCCCTGCGGTTTCCCCTTTATTGGTCCTAGTAACCTTCCCACCTTGCCTCAAACTTCTATATCCCTATTCTCTTGTGTTAGCTACTGACCAAGCTAACCCTGCATACCCATGCTAGATAGTGATTTATTTGTGAAATTCCCACATGCCCTGGGAAGAGAGACACAGGTCTTGAAGCAGCAGATTGAGCTAAAGATCGTGTCCTAATATATTTAGCAAATATATAGAAAAAAAAAGAAAAAAAAGGAAAATCTTGGGATGGGACTACCTGGCTAGTACAGAAAGCTTGGAAGGAGATTTCCTGACTTCTCCTACTATAAATAAATCACCAGCACCAGAAGCAGCACTAACTAGACACTAGGACTTTCCCCAGGAAGTGGTCACCCTTATTGTGTTCCCAGGAACCGTTCTAACCCAAGGCTTCTAACCTTAACAGTGCAGTGTCTCAAAACTCCTTATTTGGAGGGGATGAGGGAGAAAAGAATAATTTGCATCACTTGCTGCTCATTAACAGAAAGGACTCCCAATTCCACTTTATGCTAGCACCTACTACTCTTGGGTTTTGGTACCCAACCTGATTCAATGGCTACTCATATCCAGGCTGTTTTACCTTTGCAGATCTTCTACTGAAGAGCCAATGCATAGAGTAGGAACCTGCTGTTGGTGTCCTGGGCCTTGCATCATGCTTATAGACGGCTGTAGTTCCAATAATTAGCTTTTTGATTGAATGAGATCTTCCGCTCTCCTCATTAATTCTGATTCTTCCCCCCCCACCCCACCCCATATCAAGGCATGTGCAAAGATGTCTACTATCATCATTGGAGAAACTCTAATTCCTAAGTTTTTGGAGAGGTTGGAGCATGCTACTGATTGATTGCTGCATTTCAATCTTTCTCCATTCCACTCCTCTTGGGTGAGCCACCAGTGCTGGACATCTCATCTTGTCCTGACACCATGAGCAGATTTGCAGAACTCAGAGCCAGAGAAGAGCCAAAACTAGAAACTTAAAAGTTAACTCCTTGGAATTCCAAGGGTAATGGTGTAGAGTTTGGATGCAAATCCCTACACTCAAACAGGTTTTTATTCTGGGTTGGATCCAAAGTCTGAAAGAGCCTATTTTGGCACAAGTTGGTAGACTTCCACCATTTCTGCCACCCATGTTGCAACATCCCCACCATTCTGGGGGGAGGGAATCTCCCAAGAACACCTAGGCAGACCACTGGTCTGTTTCAATATGGCAATTCTGAACTTGAACTCAAGCCCTAATTCAGACTTGAAACCAAAACCCAGCAGAACCTTTACCAGAAGTAAACATCTATTTAACTGTTAGGTACAGTTCACAGGAACCAAATGTACTCTCTTAGGTGTTTCTGTAGCACCTATCGCAATAGCATGTGCACATAAAGGCGTATTGCACTTAACGTTTTTAGGAGTCTGCTGATTGCTGGAGGCAGCTATCATTCTTGGCTATGGACTGGGCATCTGTCAGTGGTTACTGTAATATCCCGGTAAGATCCTCTCTGTATCTGAGCCAGGATATTACACATAATACTCTTAAGACCCAGTTCTTGCTGTGACAGGACATTTTGAGAACTATTATTCACGGAGCTGTGCTCCACAGAACAATAACTGAATACCTGCTCCAATGAGCCTCCGCTCTAATTAGTTCTATGCTGAAACTCATCATGAATGGATGAGTTCAATAAACCTAATTCTTCTTTCTAAGTTATTCTATTTAGACAGTCTTCATACTTATCAGTGCACAACAAACTGTTAGAGCTCTGTAAAATAATAATGAGACTTATCTTTTCGAATATCAGTTTCTGACTTCTGATGCACAGAAGGTCACAACACTTAAAACAGACTTTTTGCTCATCGATTAGCATGCCACATACAGGTTTTTTGGGTTTACTGTATCCAAACTGCAGAAAAGTAGTGCAAAGAAATGCAGAGGAAAAACAATGCAAGGGAGTGTCCATCCAGTTGGAGCTACTCAGTGACATAGATCTTGACTTGAGCTCTAAGGGTCTGATTTGTAAAGGTATGTAGGTGCCCAACAATGCAGAGAGGCACCAGGATTGGGAGTTAGGTGCTTCTGAAAATCCCAGTGGGCGCCTATCTGCATCCTTACACACCTAGAGCCAGATTTGTAAAGGTATTTTAAGTGCTTTCCATCCTACTTCCAATGACTGTAAACTAACAGTTTATTTTTAACTGGATTATGTCCTTGTTTAACTGGCAAGATGTGTATATAGACAACCTCCTCAAACCAGAGAGAGAGAGCTATGGGAATGAGCCAGAAGGTACGTCTTCACTACCTGCCGTATTGGCGAGTAGCAATTGATTTCTCAGGGATCGATATATCGCATCTCATCTAAACGTGATATATCGATCTCCAAACGTGCTTCTGTCGACTCCGGAACTCCACCAACGTGAACGGCGGTAGCGGAGTCGACAGGGGGAGCCGCGGACGTTGATCCTGCGCCATGAGGACGGTAGGTAACTCGATCTAAGATACTTCAACTTCAGCTGTAGCCCAGGGTAACCGGAATGTTGAATATTAAAATAAAAATAAAAATAAAACAGTGCAGTGATTTTTATATGCTATAAAGTTCTATCCATTAGCAGTAGATCTCTTCCCTCTCCTTCTATATCTGCTGCACTAGATATGTGTAGAGACAACAGCACTGTCTACTGTGTTGCAGCATCCTCTGAGGAATGCAAGTTGAAGCACTTGGGCATCAGGTTATAGCACAGGGAGTGATTAGTGCAGTGGGATGAATTCCTGCAGAAAACACGTTTTTTTTTTGTGTGTGTGTGTGTGTGTATATATATATATATGTGTGTGTTATATAATAACAAGTTCAAATAATTTAAAATTAAAAAGCTAAAGACTCTTTCCCCACCATTCCTGGGTTAACAACACACAGAGACACTCTCGTGTACACTCTGAGTCTCACTCACAGCCTCTCTCATGTGGTAGTCACCATCAAAGAGTCACTTACCCACCATTCCCCACACTGCAGAATCTGGGGCACTGTAATCATGTCTTCTTCTAACCTTAGGGAAATACAGTGTGTCAGGTAGTCGTGTATTATAACTGTGGGGAAATGCTGGCTTTTTAAAATGTGACCTTAATCAAACAGATTCTCTCTCTCTCTCTCTCTCTCTCCCTCCCTCCCTCCCTCTCACACACACACACACACACACAGAGCAACAGAGTCTAGTTTTCAGACTCAGGCACCTGAAGGGAGAGACCTTAATGTGCATGTTGTTGCTTAAATATCAGTTTTAGGCATCTACTTATCTAACCATCCTGCTTTGAAGGTGTTGAAATTTGAAAACTGGGCTTATACACTCATGGATACAATCAGGCTCCAATTTCTCTCTGCTAGCCTCCATGACACATGTGTGCACACATCATCTCGCACATACCATCAGTCTCTCTCTATCATGCACATACTCTTCCATAGGCCCTCAGAGTCAGCATCGGGTGCAGAGTTCTCCACAAAGTTTCCCCAAGGTCAGAATGCAGACCAGCTTCCCTTCTCCCCCCCGCGGCATCTCTTACGTGTCTCAGCAGAGTACAATGCTCCACCGTTCTGACAGGCTGGCAGTTCATCACCCAGATGAAAGACTCTGATCTCCCCTGTTTGTCAGCAGAGCTGTCACAGGTGAGATTTTGCAGGTTTCCGTAGGCAGGTGAATTACAGAGTCAAACGTTACTCGAGGGCAGAGACTGGGCCTAGAAGAAGGGGGCAGGGCATGTGCGTTTAGAATTTCTTGACTTTTCAAGATGCCTCAGACTTGACGCCTGGGGCTTCTGACTAGCTGTTGCCCATGGCTACACTCCTGGGAGAGGCCTATGGGACAGTGGTTTTTAGAATTCTCCTGTAGATTACTGGAGACCCCAGTTCATTTGGTGGGTTATGCAGCAGTTTCTCAGCCCTGGAAGCTACAAATTGAAGTGTTTACATTAAGGCATCCTCAGGGCCTGAAAACTTCATCCACTCATCTGAAGTAGGAAGTTTTCCTGAGCAAGTGCCCTTAACTTCTACATGATCCAAGCTTTCATATAAAAATAATTAAGGGACTAGGCCCTGTGGGCATGAAGTACAGCTTCTAAACACAAGCCAAGCGTAACAGATACTGCGCTGTGTGCCGGAGCCTTCAGACAGACACTCCAGAATAGCTGAACAGATTCTTCCCAAGATGTCCCAGTGAAAACTGAAAAGACTGGTCAGTTTTCACTGCTGCTGTTCAGAACTCTACAGGCAGCACTGGAACTGACAAGAATCAGGTCATTTTCAGTTTGCGGCTGCTTGGGAAAGCTATGAGCACAGCAGAGAAAGGCACTGGAGCTATTCATGGAGGAGGGTGGCTCACAGAGAGGAAACAGATAGTGAAGATAAATCCAGAAAAGATACATCATAACTGATCATAAAAGAGAAGAGGTGCAGATACCAGGAGGACAAAGCCGCTATAATAAAATCAAGAGAGTTGTAAGTAGAGCTGGTCAAATGGTATTTGATTAATATATTTAATTTCCCTGGCATTCTTTGAATAATTTATTTGATACATACATTTTTTTTTTTAAAAACTGACTCTATAGCTGGTCAGATACTATCTGGCAAATATAGTATGCAACCAATTAGTGAGATTCATCAGATAATATATTCAAATCTCCTTTCCTGGTATTCGGACAGGATATTTACATAGTAGTATATTACATTTTGGAGGGGAAAAAAAACTTATTGAATAGGAAGATGATGGACAACATACCAGTTAAATGCAGTTCACACTAAACTGATTGTGGTGCGGTAGTACAGGCATGGGCACAGGAGTAAGACTAGGGGGTGGGAGGAGAGATTTTTTTTTTCCCAGCTGAAAAGGTAAACCACGAAATACACCAACTAGGCACTATCAGGATCCCTCCACTGTCCAAGAGTAGCTATGTGGTTTCTGAGGAAGCCAAAATTATTTTCTCACGAGCCTCCTATTTGACAACCCTTCATTTTCCAGCCTTAGTGGTAGGTCATGTTTCATATGCATGGAATGATGTGTTGGTGTTTATCACAACAGAGTAATTTAAAACCCACTGCCAAATTCTCAGTACAGGAACTGTCCCATAATAAGGGAGCTGTGTTCTAACCCTATTAAATAAGAATTCTAACAAATCTGAGCACTTTGTGGGTGTCCCTATGATGGACATGTATTTTCTATTGCTTTGTCCAGTCAACTAACTCAAGCAATGAGGCTTCCATCCCTTGTAATCCTGAGCTTCAATGCTTATCATCCCCATTGCCTGTTTTCAAGGAGAACATAATATTCTCCGATGACATCCTTTAGCAGCAGTCACAGCATCAAGCTGCAAACTAAAATTCTGATGTGAAAGTTCCACCCTGCTAATGCCAGCAAGGTCTGCCAAAGAATAATAAGCTAGCGGGACTGGAGAAGTTCAGTTTTTTCCTGCAGGCAGCTGTGAACAGGGGGGAAGTGATGGTGCTGTGTTTATGCATGGCAGAGTGTGCAGCCATGTTTTTGATTTTCTTATAGGGGAATAACTCACCCAGCTGGAGTATCTAGGAATGTGTGCTGGAAATGCTCACGCATACAGGAACATTAGCTGTGGCATCATTCTCAGCAATACCATTTCCCAAAAGTAGTGCAGCTCGGGAGCAATGATGTATTCTCAAACTTCAGACTCACGAGAATAAACATCCAATCTTCCAAAGCAACATTTATACACAGGGCCCTAACAAATTCATGGTCCATTGTGGCTGAGTTCATGGTCACGGGATTTTAAAAATTGTAAATTTCATAATTTCAGATATTTAAATCTGAAATTTCAGCATTGTAACTTTGGGATATTGACCCAAAAGGAGGTGTTGTGTGCGCGTGTGGGGGGTGTCACATGGTTATTGTAGGGGGGTTGCCAGCAGCAGCACAGAAGTAAGAATGGCATGGTATGGTATTGCCACTCTTACTTCTGCGCTGCTGCCTTCAGAGCTGGATTCTTGGCCAGCAATTGCCATTCTCCAGCCCCCCAGCTCTGAAGGCAGCAGCACAGAAGTAAGGGTAGCATGGTATGGTATTGCCATCCGTACTTCTGCACTGTTGGTGGGGGGGGGGGCACTGCCTTCAGAGCTGGACACCCGGCCAACAGATGCTGCTCTTCGTTCACCCAGCTCTGAAGGCAGCAAAGAAGTAAGGGTGGTAATACCGTGATTCCCCCTACAATAACATTGCAACACACACTCACCCACCTCCTCCTTTTGGGTCAGGGATGGTCTGCCCCATGACATCTGTATAGTATAGGGTAAGAATACATAAGACCAGATTTCACGGTGGAGACCAGTTTTCACAGTCCCTGATGCATTTTTCACAGCCATGAATTTAGTAGGGCCCTATTTATACACAAAGGAATTGCCAGACTGAACCAAACCAGTGGTCCACATAACTCCAGTGGGCTGTCTGTGACAGTGGCCAGCCCCAGCTGCTTCAGAGGAACGGCAAGCAATCTAGCATTAGACACTAGGGATAACCTGCCCCCAGGAAAAGTTCTCCCTAATCCCTTATAATTAGAGATTGGCTTGTTCCCTGAGTCACTGGGGTCATCAAACATCATGTAAGGTGTGTGTGTGTTGAGGGGGGCGGGGGGGGGATTGTGTTGGCATGCTCTTCTTTATAATACCTGCCCTAATGCTTGTCTGGGCAGGTTTCATCCCCTGTACCCAAAACTATTGGCTGAGGTTTCCTTAGAGTTTGCAGGAAGGCTTTTTGCATGTCCTACAAACAGAATGCTGATTCTGGGATTGAGGAAAGGGCAGTGCTCTCACTGCCTACCAGTGCAAGCTTCCAAACAGCAGTACATAGCCCTAATTTTCAGAAGCGCGCCTCAGTTTTCACAGCGCACAGCATAGTGCCAAGCATAGCAAGCTCACACTGAAACTCCACTATGGGTGGCAATGGTGCATCTGGATGGGGCGTCTGGTTTCTGAGCCAAGAGGCAGAAGCGGGATCCCAAGGAAAGGCTCTATCCCTGACCCCCTTTGCCCTCCCTTCTTCTGATCTTTATTGGGCCGTCTGCCTTGTAGCATCAAAGGCAAAAACAGGCCCGTGATTTGTCCTACAACAGCTCTATAAAAAACATAATTGCCCAATAACCCTCTGTCTGCAAAACAAGCCATCTTCCTGTTTCTTCTCTCATAAAGACTATTTGACAAGCCTGTTCCATCAGATTATAAAAACCTCGAGAGAGTTGCCTTAACCTTCCTTGAAAAGAAACCTTGGAGAAAAGCAAAACAGAGGCAAACCCACTCCCCCACCACCCACACCCTGAACTATCTGCAAAACCACTATAGCAAGTAAATATGCAAAGCATTGAAGAAGATATCTAATGCCATCCATTGATGTGACTCAAAAGAAAGGCTTCTTTCTGAGGCGAGGGGGAAATGGAATTTGTGGAGTCAGAAATGTCCTGTACCTCTAACCCTCCAACTCAGACAGACAAACAGACACCAAACAGAGTGTGGTGTTAAAGTACAGTGGCCGGAAGAGAGATTGTATAAAAATGACGCTGTGAGGAGAGAATAATTAAAGGGAACCAATAGTTTCCAGATCAAGTTTATAAAGTTAAAAGATTATTCTTTTTTTTTTATGTTGAAACACTGGAAACCCAACCTGGGATCTGAACTTCCAGGTGTTGTTTTCCACCTCCTTACATCCTCCCCAGGAAGAAAGTTTCTGCAGGACTGGCAAACAAAAGTGATTCATCCGTTAGCCATACAACGTGGTTGTTGATACAAATTGCTCATATAGGTGCCCTCAGCGTAACTTAGGGAGCAGGCTCATTGGGCTTCATGGATTTGAGTGAAGTTACTCCAAATTTACACTGGTGTAAAAAAGATCTGAAACCATATCACTACTGGCTTCATCTAATGAGAAGGCAGTTCTAGCTATAAAAAAAAAATGCAGCTTTTAAAACAGAATTCACTTTTTAGTCCATTTGTTCCTGAAGGGATAAAACAAAGGTCACTTATTCAGCAACCGGTTTGACTGGTACAGATTCTATTTAGCATCATTTTAACGTACTTCTAACAATTAAGATCTGATGTGTGATGCTCTGCACAGAGATGCAGACTTTCAGGGCCAATGACTGAACAGGGAAAATATCTGAATATTGCCTTTTTATTTATTCATTACTTTTTAGACACAAATAGTGCTTTGACACCTATAGGAATGATTGTTTTGGAGTTTGCTCCTGTCTGATTGAAGTCAAATAGAAGCTTTCCCATTAACTTCAGTGGATGCAGGATCAGGCCATCGATAAACAAATAGGTAATTTATGCCTCTGTCTTCGTCTCTAATTTATCTTTATTTCTCTGGGCCAAATCTTGATGTTTTTACTCTGTCTTCACTCAGTCAAGACTATCATTGAAGTCAATGGGAGCTTTACTGAACAAGAACTGAGTTATTAAAACTTTGGGCAAGATTCTGATTTCAAGATACATAGATAACTGTACTGACATTAATGGAAATATTCTGGATTTACCCAGAATAGCTGTGATTGGAATGTGGTCTCACAATTCTTGGTAAGAAGCTAACCAATTCAAAATGGAGACAATACCAAGGATGATGGATCCAGAGTTTTTATATGCCTTAAAAATGATACACAGAATCTTCTATGACACTGTCCTGATCTTTCAGAGGAAAAAAACCCAAACCTCATCTCTCCTCCTGCAAGGTGAAAGCAGCAACATAACTATTCTGGAACAAAGTGCATGCACACACACACACACAGTGGACACTGGGTTTGCAGTAATTCTCCTTGTTTCTGTCTACTCCCTTCTTACAAGCTGGACACACACACACTCCTTACCTAATATGCTCAAGAGAGAAAGGTTCTTGAGAACTGGTGATCCACAAGAACAGGGTAGACATTAGGTATGTGCACACCTATATTTCCAAACAATAGCATGCAGGTCTCTTTAGTATCATTCACTGAGCTGGTGTCATTTACCAATAGCATCATACCTTAGCAACAGGGTAACCAACACTGGAATTTAACTGCTAGGAAGGGGCTCATTTTCATTTAGTTTGACCAGTAGTGTTCAGAGGTACTAGGGCAACTTTCTCAAGCTCAGCCCTGGCATAGTTACAGCATTGCTGGCAAACTAAACAAAATTCATCAGCCATATTTTGTGAGAAATGCAATATGTAGGAGGAAATGTTTCAAGAACTAAATTTACTCCTGGCAGGATTCTGCGCCACTGTGCATGTGCAGAATTCATGTCCCCCTCAGATTTCTTTGCTTCCCCGCAGAAAAATGACTTTTTGACAGGGAAGCTGCAAGAGCAGTCACACACACGCCACTCCCTAGTTGCACAGGTACATCGTTTCTGGAATCCAGAGCAGCCAGTGGAGAAGTAAATCACCGCAGGGCTGGGGACACCCCAGCCAGTGGCTCCTACTCTGAGCTGAGATCAGCTGCTAGTCCCGGCTGGGCTGGAGAGGACAGGACTTCCTTTTCCCCAGCAAGGAGTGGCTAGGGCTGTGTCAGACCCACCCCCAGAAACCTCCCCCAACTGCAGGAATCTCAGCATCCTCCCCTGCTTCCTGCCCCCATCACTCCTCAGCTGCGGGGGGAGGGGTCACTCTATGGAGAGCTGCTCCCCCATCCGCCCAACCCCTGTGCATCCAGACCTCCCATACCCAGACACTCCTGGCACATCTCACCCTGTACACCCAGAACCCACCTAGCCCTCCATACCCAAACCCCACCCCATTGAACCTCAACCCTACATCTGGAGCCTCCTACAGTCAGACCCCCTACCTCTGGACCCCCACCCCTGCACCCAGACCATCCCCCACTGAACTCCCTGCACTCAAACCCCCATCCTGACAAGCCCCATCCCCCTGCACCACCCTGAGCCACCACATCCAGCTCACCATACCACTGATCCCCAACTAGCTGCACCAGACTCCCATCCCACCAAGCCTCACTCCCCCAGCACCCAGACCCCCCTGCTGAGACCCCCCACACCTATACCCCTTCACTGAGCCCCAACTACTTTCACATGGAAGCCCCTGCAGAGTCCCATTGCCCCTGCCCCTGGACCCCACCCCCCTAACAAGCCTCTGTGCATCCAGATCCCCACCCACCCACCTGGACCCTTCACAGAGCTGTCTGCACCCAGATTGTCCCACATGATCCTCTCATCCCAGACCTGAATCCCCCTCTCACTGAACCCCTCCACACATAGATCCTGCCTGGTTGAGCCTGCCTGCCCTACACCTGGTGCACCTTGGACAGAGGGGCAGGGCCTCAGGGTTTTTCTGAGGGTTTTTCTCAGGGGCAGGGGCAGGCCAAGGCCTTGTGCTGTGTCAGGGTTGGGTGCAGCCTCACCACTGAGTCCATGTCCTATGGGGGGGAAGAGGTGCTGCAGGGTGATCTCCCACCTTCATGCAACAAGTTGCCTGTGCAGCCCCTGCCATGCTGCATTTATTTATTGACAAATCAAACTTGCAAATATTTTGTGCAGAATTTTTAGGCACAGAATGCCCTCAGGAGTATAAATTAACTAGTCCCATGAATTCTGTGCTGGGCTATATGAAGCCAGTTCAGTTCATAACATCTTTACATTTATATATTTTTAAAGGATGAGAATGGCAAAAGTTGGGCATTCGTTGGTCTTGCCACAATAAAGATGGCTGTGCATTAAATAAAAGAAAACCCATGCCTGGTTTAGGTTGATCATAGCCAATAGACTCTAGAACATACACTCACACACTTTCCCTGCTCCCTTGGATACTCAAATCCAAATGATGTTTGTTTGTTTGAATGAATGAAATTATCCTGCTCCTAGAATTACCAATGAAATGAAAATACCAAGTGAGTCCTTTGCTCACTTGTGACTGTTCAAATTCTCAAACTGAAGTCAACAACTACTCTCTTTGTCCCCTAATTTGGTTTAGAATAACCAATTCTCAGTGACTGTCTAAATCCTGACCTGCTTGCAACTCAGTAACAGACACCCCCCATAAGGAGATCCCTAATCCCCACCACTTGAATTCAATGTTCTATTTATTCCCTTCTTTCATGGGGCTTTCCAAAGATCACCAGAAGATACAGCTGCAGCTGTTCATCAAGAAATACTGAGTGAACTGAACTCTTGCTGTTTTGTTCCAAGAGCAGGCACTGACAGGTTTTCCAATTTTCTGAAGGTGTGCAAAACAGGTCCCCATTCTGCAATGAGCTTCACCCAGGCACCTCACTGACCCTTAGCAGACAAAGCAGCCATATATTATTACAAGCAATAGCCCAGAATCCATATTGCAAATACACATACAAAACACTTAATTTCAAGCCAAAAAAGCCCAGCTTCTCCTACTAGAGTAAATGATCTCCCACCCACACAGGCTTTTGGGTCTCCCACCACACTCCAATTAGTTATTTTAAGGTTTTGTACTGATGCCCATCACTGTAGAGTCTGGCTATCTTCCACATAATAGCAATAGTGAAGTTCATCTATACCAATACTTCCCAATGATCCTCCTTAATTGGCTAACATTGGGCTTCACAACCCTCCTTTCCAATCCCGAGTCATACACTAATGCATTCTCCCTTCACTGGTTTCCCTTGATGATCTCTGTGACCTCTTCTTGCTCCATTAGGCTTGTCCAAATGGACCCTTTCCTGCATCTGTCTGCAACCCTCCCATTCAGCCAAACACTTCTGCATCTGTCTTTGGAAACATACATTTTACTCCTGCTCCTTTGCACTCCGAGAATCCTGAGCACACACCATTCTTAATGCATGTTGCCCCCTCCCTTCCCTCTGTCCCTTTAATGTTCTTTCCTGATTCCTCTTTCTCCCTTATATTAGGAGGGAGCTCTTTTCTTCCCCTTCCTCATGTATGAGAAGCAGCATCTCTCTTCTCTCATGATACAAAGAATTCACCTGCCCAGCAGCCACAGGCTGAGTGACCTGTCCAATCTGGGGATGCATTCCCAGAGCTCAGGGCTTTCGGGCCAGCCACTCTTACACTCTAGGATGGTTAAGAAGCAAGATGGTATGCTGAGGGATCCTACTGTCACGGGCTCTGTAAAGCTGGACTGCAGCCCCTACCTAAGGTCAACTGCTGCCTGTTTTCCCTGCCCTTTCCCCTTATAGGCTGTGTGTTCCCCCCCCTTATATATTCCTCACCAGCTCCCCAACTCAATGCTTTCTCTTCCATCTCCTTTCCCTCATCCCTGCCCCCTCTGTTTGTTCCTTTGTGTGTTGCCACCCAGTTGAACTGTGCGGGCAGAAGGGTATAAAAATATTTGTAAAACAATTGTGTATGTGTAAGCAAACACTTGTTCTCTTTCTATACTGGTATTGGGGAAGTGACCGAGGCAGAGGGAGTACTGCATGGAGGTGAAGACCACACCATGGTCCCAGGTATGGTTCATCCCAGGGTGTGGGCATTGCTCAGCTGGTCACCCCAGCTCCCCTTATCCAGTCATCCCAACGTTCAGCAGCCTAGCTCCCATCACCCTCCGTTACCGCCTCTGCAGTCAACCCCCCCATCACCACACCCCTGTTGCCCCCTCTTCAGCTTAGCCTCCCTCCCCCCATTACCACCTATGAAACCTACCTCCTTGCCCCATTAACCCCTCAGCAGCCTAGCCCCCATCACCCCCCATTACTGCCTCTGCAACCAACACTCCCTCACACCCATTACCCCCTCTGCAGCCTACCCCCCCGCCCCATTACCCCCTCAGGGACCCAGCCCCCTCTGCAGCCTTGC